>NW_021178700.1:0-1051 GCF_002162155.2 Triticum dicoccoides
AAATGAACGAATGCATTCCTCTTCAAATGGTCACATATCCATAAATTGAGAAGCCACGAAGAATTAAGGAAGAGAAATAATTCAACAAGGTACGGATCAAGAACGAATAATCGGTAAGAAATCCCAATCTCAAACCAATATCCGTGGAAGAAGAACTAGAGCTACTAGAATTCCCACCTATGAAACTCCCGAACCTTTCCGGTTATGCAATCAGGTGTTGGGGATACAGGGGAAGCACAATATCTCACCCAAACTAGCAAATCCTACATCCAGCTGTATCCATCCTTCAACACATAACCAGGAAAACTTCGGAAACCATCTACCTCAACCTTCGAAAAGCATCCGTTATACAAGTTATGGCGATACTCCCGAACTCCCGCCCCAGTACTGGGTGGCGTCGAGGTTATCTCACAAACGAACTGCATAAAAGAGATTTTCGATGTCGGCGAACATATCTCAAGTATACCAGAATTGCAACGATAAAATTGTGACGACAACACCTCGGAGCTCAACTCCCCGGGACACTGCCACAACCCCTAAAGACAGGAGGCACCAAGAACAATGTTCTCGTCACAAAACCATCGGAACAAAACCAAGATACTCGCGTGATCCTAAATTTTTTTTGTGAAATTTGAGAAGAGAAGAGTCAAAACTCTACGCCAGGATGCCTTACCAGAGCGATGAGGAGACTGGGAAGTAAAAAGAATTCCTAAGCTCTCCGATATATAACTCCTAAGGACTCAAAACATTTTTCTAGACACAACTCGGCTGCTAAAAACGATCAAGCAATGGGGCCCCTAAGGTCAGGGAAGGCTCTGATACCAACTTGTAACGCCCTCGATGCGGCTATAGCCCCCACGTGTCGAGGCACGACTTAGAGGCATAACCGCATTGAAAGCAATGTCGCAAGTCGGGCAATCATTACAACATCCCATGTAAGATATAATAAAAGGGGGAGAAACATAGTTGGCTTACACTCGCCACGTCACATCAGAGTACATAAATAACATCCATCAAACAAACACTCATGGCCCGACTACGGCGCCAAAAT
>NW_021178701.1:0-4280 GCF_002162155.2 Triticum dicoccoides
CACTTGTTCAACTGGGAAACGTGAAACACATCATGAACTCCTGATAGTCCTGCGGGTAGCTCCAACTTGTAGGCAACCTCTCCCATGTGTTCCAAAACACGGTACGGTCCCACAAATCTCGGGGCTAACTTTCCCTTAACTCCAAAACGTTTAACTCCTCGCAGAGGTGACACTCGCAGATATGCTCTGTCTCCGATTTCATAGGCTACCTCCTTGCGTTTTGAGTCTGCGTAACTCTTCTGTCGGGACTGAGCTACCTCCAGTCTGTCTCGAATCAGCTTAACCTTCTCTTCAGACTCTTAAATCAAATCCGGTCCAAACAACTGGCGGTCTCCAACTTTATCCCACATCAACGGTGTTCGGCATCTTCTTCCATACAGGGCTTCAAACGGTGCCATCTTCAAACTGGCATGGTAGCTGTTGTTGTATGATAACTCCACGTAGGGAAAATTATCATCCCAACTAGATCCATAATCTAGCGCACAGGCTCTCAACATGTCCCAACTAGTATGTATAGCAGCAGGGGCTGTGGGTGTAACAATGGTATTAATCTCCTCATCACAAAATTTACCATTTTCCCATGCGATAGTGAGAGCACGCGACAGTGACACAATGATTTTCATTATTTTCCAGACTCTATGCATTTCCTGAAATTAAAATACCAACAAGGCCTACGCCTCTGGCCGCACCCTGCGGCCATACTGTTTGAATTTTTTTCCCGTTTCTCGCATAGTGAATGAAAACTCGCAAAGCGACACACAATTGATCTTGCTAACACGCACGTGTAGTTGCGACTATTATATATACATACAAACAAGATCTCATTTTTTGCATATTCAAAGTTTGAGATTGCTAGCGAGGCCTGCCGCCTGGTAAAATGTACCAGAAAGTCAAAGCATAGGGTACAATCGTGATTTCTTACCGTGGAAAAAAATTGGAGGCGAAACGATGAACTCATGTTTTCATTCAAACAAAAATATGATGTTAGGTAATGTAAATATTTTCAAATAGCACACAGTTCACTCACGAAAGCCGTGTGTACACTAAACCATGGATGATGCCCCCTGCCATGCGCGCAGTCTTAGTCGTGCATTCTGATTGGCCAAAATCCAAACCCCGTGGATCGTACGTCTGCATCGTCGGATTCTCCTTGATTGAACGACGATCTTCATCCCTTTCGACATCACATGTAAATGTTTTCAAATATCCCCTCGCAAAAAATGTTTTCAAATAGTGTCGGAGTAATAGGCCACGGGTAGCCTAACCAGAGTCCCTGAGCCTTTCACGTCATTAGGTCGGCTGCACCCTGAAGTTTCAAGGATGAAGCACCGCCTTCTCGTGGTCGGCTAGCTCAAACGGCCGGCTGCCAGAAGATGGCCAAGCACCAGGAGCCGGCTCCAAGACGAGCCGACTCCTCGTAGACGGCCTCCAGAGAGACCGACTCCTAGCAGGCGGCCCACGACGCCCTCAAAGTCTACGCCCCCATTAAGAAGACTAGACAGGATGTGGCTACAACGTAGCCCATCATCACCATATCCAGGGCGTGGTGCAGCCATAGTGCCCCGTATAGGCGGGGATCTCCGCCCGACGCGGCACTGTTGCCACTCCACCCTTGACATCACCACTGTCAGGCGGAGCCCTGCTCCCACGATGGCCTATCGGTAAGGCCTGCGGGCGGTGGGCCCTACCCTGCAGCGTAAGCCTGGAGGGCGGCAGCGCCTGACCAGTCGGACCCGAGGGAGGCCAGCCTCTAGCAGGCCGCCCACTCTTCCCTCGGAGTCCGCGCGCCATTTACAAGATGAGACTCGGTGTGGCTACAGTGACCTCCCACCAGACGATGGGACTGTAGCCATGCCCCCTCGACCAAGCATGCGTCATTAGCATTAGGACTATAGTAACAAGCAGTCGGTCAGACCCGCTAGCGGTGGAGGCGGCCTGTCGGCTCTGCACCAGATCAGACGGCGGGCCCCAGCGGCCGGCGGAGAAACCGACGATGTGAGACACTGACAACCGGGTCCTACACCCGGCCAAATTACCATTGTACCCCTAGGGGTAGGCATATATAAACCCCCAGGGCACCCATGCAAAGGGTTCCCAACCTGTTAGACCTAGACACACACATAGAGAGAGGAGAGAGCTAGCCCTGCTTTCTCCTACCTCTAGCGTACAACTCGAGGAGCACCATTGTACTCAGTAGTGCCTTAGTGATCATGCGGAGACCCCGCAGAGCAGGACTAGGAGTGTTATCTCCTAGGAGAGCCCTGAACCTAGGTAAAGTACACCGGCGTTTGTGTCTATGCCTCATCTCGCTTCCGGGCACCGGTGACGTTCTACTCGCTCACACCATGATAAGCCATCCTTTGGCATATGTCGCACCAAACCCCCGACGTTTGGCGCCCACCATGGGGCGAGGTGCACCATCGTCCGGAGACCTGTTCTGGACGGGAACCTTGTTCCTTCCTGGCGAGCGCAGCCAGCCCGACACGCCGGACAATGTCTCCACTGACGCGCTGCACGGGGCGGAGGCCTTCTGCGTGGTGAGCTGCCTCGCTAATCTTGTTGGCATGATTAGCCTCTCCGACGAGCCCGTATCAGACGCGGGCACAGATGGCCCCGAGAGCCGCCTCGTTAGCCTCCTCGACCAACTCCATGTCGACAACGAGCCTGCTGTGGACTTGGAGTCGGTTGGTTCCACCGACCCGGTGCTTGTCGACTCCGACACGGCGTCACTCGACGCGTTCCCCACCAATGTGGTGGTCTATGACGAACCACTTCCTCGCACGGATAGCGGCGGCAACACTATCATGGAGGTGCTTGTCATCAGCCATGGCGAGCACTCTGGCGGGGGTGGCCGAGACCCGCTCCAAGCAGCACTGCAAGACCTTTCTGCACCCATTGTAGAAGACACCGACGCCGAGACGCTGGAAGCCCGCCGTGTCCAGCTCATCGAGAGCGCCAACAAGCTAGCCAGCATGAGACGCCTACCAGAGGCTTATCAGCGCGAGATGGACCACACCGTTGGCGGCACGCAGGCTCCTGGCGGGCCCAATCGCATCGGTACGATCCGGCAGTGCGGCGCGGCCGTTGCCAGCATGTTCGGGGCCGATTGCCCCGTCTACGCCACACCAAGAGAGAAAATACGAGCTGCCCAAGCGTCAGCAGACGAGCTGGACAACCTCGAGGGCGACGAGCGTCGCCACAGGACGGAGCACGTCCAATAGCTCATTGATGCGGCTGCCGAGCAGCAAGAAGCCGTCTGCCACGTCGAGGAACTCAATCGGCGGAATGACGACCCGCCTCCCCACCAGGAGGATGGCACGACGTCCTAGACGCTGACTGGCGGCGACCACGGATGACGAGACAAGGAGCCGGCTGCCAGCCGCAGCCAGATGCACATCACCATCGAGCGCGACCAAGACGGCCGCCCACGAGCGGTGGAACAACCAAGCGACTACCGGCATCCCCCACGCAAAGAGAGGCGCGTGTCTCCTCTGCCTGTTGATCATCCGAGTCTTGGAGGCCGGCTTGGGCCTCGAGAAGGAATCGGAGAAAATGATGCCCGCCACCGGATTGATCGTCTCAATCGATCTCTGGCGCTAGAAGCGGAAGACGCATTAGGCCCGCCTTGCTTTGGCCCCCGCATCAGAGATGAGCCCTTCCCCAAAGGGTTCACGCTCCCAAGAGATACACCCAAATACACCGGCTCCGTGAAGCCGGAAGACTGGCTGGTCGACTACTCCACGGCCGTCAGCATAGCGAACGGCAACAAGTGCATTGTCGTGAAGTATGTTCCGCTCATGCTCCAGGGCACAGCCCGGACATGGCTGAATAGCCTGAAGCCCCACAGTATCAACAACTGGGTTGATTTCACTGAAGCTTTCGTCCGCAACTGCACCAGCATGTACAAACGGCCTCCCAAGCCCCGCCAGCTCTCCTTGTGCGTCCAAGGCCCCAATGAATCGACTCGCGACTACCTCACGCGCTGGGCCGAGCTACGCAACTCTTGCAAGGGCGTGCACGAGGTGCAGGCCATCGAGTACTTCACTGTCGGGTGCCGAGAAGGCACCCTCTTCAAGCACCAACTTTTATGCGATGAGCCGACAACCCTCGACGAACTGCTGATCATAGCAGACAAGTACGCCACGGCCGACTCCTCCATGAAGGCAGAGATTTAGGTTGATGCCTTTGGCAAAGTGGCTCCCCAAGCTCCTCGGACCCCGGCTGGAGACACCAGTCGGCGCCAGTAGCAAAACAACAACAAGCGCAAGTCCACGTAGCCA
>NW_021178702.1:0-7739 GCF_002162155.2 Triticum dicoccoides
TGGCTACGTGGACTTGCGCTTGTTGTTGTTTTGCTACTGGCGCCGACTGGTGTCTCCAGCCGGGGTCCGAGGAGCTTGGGGAGCCACTTTGCCAAAGGCATCAACCTAAATCTCTGCCTTCATGGAGGAGTCGGCCGTGGCGTACTTGTCTGCTATGATCAGCAGTTCGTCGAGGGTTGTCGGCTCATCGCATAAAAGTTGGTGCTTGAAGAGGGTGCCTTCTCGGCACCCGACAGTGAAGTACTCGATGGCCTGCACCTCGTGCACGCCCTTGCAAGAGTTGCGTAGCTCGGCCCAGCGCGTGAGGTAGTCGCGAGTCGATTCATTGGGGCCTTGGACGCACAAGGAGAGCTGGCGGGGCTTGGGAGGCCGTTTGTACATGCTGGTGCAGTTGCGGACGAAAGCTTCAGTGAAATCAACCCAGTTGTTGATACTGTGGGGCTTCAGGCTATTCAGCCATGTCCGGGCTGTGCCCTGGAGCATGAGCGGAACATACTTCACGACAATGCACTTGTTGCCGTTCGCTATGCTGACGGCCGTGGAGTAGTCGACCAGCCAGTCTTCCGGCTTCACGGAGCCGGTGTATTTGGGTGTATCTCTTGGGAGCGTGAACCCTTTGGGGAAGGGCTCATCTCTGATGCGGGGGCCAAAGCAAGGCGGGCCTAATGCGTCTTCCGCTTCTAGCGCCAGAGATCGATTGAGACGATCAATCCGGTGGCGGGCATCATTTTCTCCGATTCCTTCTCGAGGCCCAAGCCGGCCTCCAAGACTCGGATGATCAACAGGCAGAGGAGACACGCGCCTCTCTTTGCGTGGGGGATGCCGGTAGTCGCTTGGTTGTTCCACCGCTCGTGGGCGGCCGTCTTGGTCGCGCTCGATGGTGATGTGCATCTGGCTGCGGCTGGCAGCCGGCTCCTTGTCTCGTCATCCGTGGTCGCCGCCAGTCAGCGTCTAGGACGTCGTGCCATCCTCCTGGTGGGGAGGCGGGTCGTCATTCCGCCGATTGAGTTCCTCGACGTGGCAGACGGCTTCTTGCTGCTCGGCAGCCGCATCAATGAGCTATTGGACGTGCTCCGTCCTGTGGCGACGCTCGTCGCCCTCGAGGTTGTCCAGCTCGTCTGCTGACGCTTGGGCAGCTCGTATTTTCTCTCTTGGTGTGGCGTAGACGGGGCAATCGGCCCCGAACATGCTGGCAACGGCCGCGCCGCACTGCCGGATCGTACCGATGCGATTGGGCCCGCCAGGAGCCTGCGTGCCGCCAACGGTGTGGTCCATCTCGCGCTGATAAGCCTCTGGTAGGCGTCTCATGCTGGCTAGCTTGTTGGCGCTCTCGATGAGCTGGACACGGCGGGCTTCCAGCGTCTCGGCGTCGGTGTCTTCTACAATGGGTGCAGAAAGGTCTTGCAGTGCTGCTTGGAGCGGGTCTCGGCCACCCCCGCCAGAGTGCTCGCCATGGCTGATGACAAGCACCTCCATGATAGTGTTGCCGCCGCTATCCGTGCGAGGAAGTGGTTCGTCATAGACCACCACATTGGTGGGGAACGCGTCGAGTGACGCCGTGTCGGAGTCGACAAGCACCGGGTCGGTGGAACCAACCGACTCCAAGTCCACAGCAGGCTCGTTGTCGACATGGAGTTGGTCGAGGAGGCTAACGAGGCGGCTCTCGGGGCCATCTGTGCCCGCGTCTGATACGGGCTCGTCGGAGAGGCTAATCATGCCAACAAGATTAGCGAGGCAGCTCACCACGCAGAAGGCCTCCGCCCCGTGCAGCGCGTCAGTGGAGACATTGTCCGGCGTGTCGGGCTGGCTGCGCTCGCCAGGAAGGAACAAGGTTCCCGTCCAGAACAGGTCTCCGGACGATGGTGCACCTCGCCCCATGGTGGGCGCCAAACGTCGGGGGTTTGGTGCGACATATGCCAAAGGATGGCTTATCATGGTGTGAGCGAGTAGAACGTCACCGGTGCCCGGAAGCGAGATGAGGCATAGACACAAACGCCGGTGTACTTTACCTAGGTTCAGGGCTCTCCTAGGAGATAACACTCCTAGTCCTGCTCTGCGGGGTCTCCGCATGATCACTAAGGCACTACTGAGTACAATGGTGCTCCTCGAGTTGTACGCTAGAGGTAGGAGAAAGCAGGGCTAGCTCTCTCCTCTCTCTATGTGTGTGTCTAGGTCTAACAGGTTGGGAACCCTTTGCATGGGTGCCCTGGGGGTTTATATATGCCTACCCCTAGGGGTACAATGGTAATTTGGCCGGGTGTAGGACCCGGTTGTCAGTGTCTCACATCGTCGGTTTCTCCGCCGGCCGCTGGGGCCCGCCGTCTGATCTGGTGCAGAGCCGACAGGCCGCCTCCACCGCTAGCGGGTCTGACCGACTGCTTGTTACTATAGTCCTAATGCTAATGACGCATGCTTGGTCGAGGGGGCATGGCTACAGTCCCATCGTCTGGTGGGAGGTCACTGTAGCCACACCGAGTCTCATCTTGTAAATGGCGCGCGGACTCCGAGGGAAGAGTGGGCGGCCTGCTAGAGGCTGGCCTCCCTCGGGTCCGACTGGTCAGGCGCTGCCGCCCTCCAGGCTTACGCTGCAGGGTAGGGCCCGCCGCCCGCAGGCCTTACCGATAGGCCATCGTGGGAGCAGGGCTCCGCCTGACAGTGGTGATGTCAAGGGTGGAGTGGCAACAGTGCCGCGTCGGGCGGAGATCCCCGCCTATACGGGGCACTATGGCTGCGCCACGCCCTGGATATGGTGATGATGGGCTACGTTGTAGCCACATCCTGTCTAGTCTTCTTAATGGGGGCGTAGACTTTGAGGGCGTCGTGGGCCGCCTGCTAGGAGTCGGTCTCTCTGGAGGCCGTCTACGAGGAGTCGGCTCGTCTTGGAGCCGGCTCCTGGTGCTTGGCCATCTTCTGGCAGCCGGCCGTTTGAGCTAGCCGACCACGAGAAGGCGGTGCTTCATCCTTGAAACTTCAGGGTGCAGCCGACCTAATGACGTGAAAGGCTCAGGGACTCTGGTTAGGCTACCCGTGGCCTATAACTCCGACACTATTTGAAAACATTTTTTGCGAGGGGATATTTGAAAACATTTACATGTGATGTCGAAAGGGATGAAGATCGTCGTTCAATCAAGGAGAATCCGACGATGCAGACGTACGATCCACGGGGTTTGGATTTTGGCCAATCAGAATGCACGACTAAGACTGCGCGCATGGCAGGGGGCATCATCCATTGTTTAGTGTACACACGGCTTTCGTGAGTGAACTGTGTGCTATTTGAAAATATTTACATTACCTAACATCATATTTTTGTTTGAATGAAAACATGAGTTCATCGTTTCGCCTCCAATTTTTTTCCACGGTAAGAAATCACGATTGTACCCTATGCTTTGACTTTCTGGTACATTTTACCAGGCGGCAGGCCTCGCTAGCAATCTCAAACTTTGAATATGCAAAAAATGAGATCTCGTTTGTATGTATATATAATAGTCGCAACTACACGTGCGTGTTAGCAAGATCAATTGTGTGTCGCTTTGCGAGTTTTCATTCACTATGCGAGAAACGGGAAAAAAATTCAAACAGTATGGCCGCAGGGTGCGGCCAGAGGCGTAGGCCTTGTTGGTATTTTAATTTCAGGAAATGCATAGAGTCTGGAAAATAATGAAAATCATTGTGTCACTGTCGCGTGCTCTCACTATCGCATGGGAAAATGGTAAATTTTGTGATGAGGAGATTAATACCATTGTTACACCCACAGCCCCTGCTGCTATACATACTAGTTGGGACATGTTGAGAGCCTGTGCGCTAGATTATGGATCTAGTTGGGATGATAATTTTCCCTACGTGGAGTTATCATACAACAACAGCTACCATGCCAGTTTGAAGATGGCACCGTTTGAAGCCCTGTATGGAAGAAGATGCCGAACACCGTTGATGTGGGATAAAGTTGGAGACCGCCAGTTGTTTGGACCGGATTTGATTTAAGAGTCTGAAGAGAAGGTTAAGCTGATTCGAGACAGACTGGAGGTAGCTCAGTCCCGACAGAAGAGTTACGCAGACTCAAAACGCAAGGAGGTAGCCTATGAAATCGGAGACAGAGCATATCTGCGAGTGTCACCTCTGCGAGGAGTTAAACGTTTTGGAGTTAAGGGAAAGTTAGCCCCGAGATTTGTGGGACCGTACCGTGTTTTGGAACACATGGGAGAGGTTGCCTACAAGTTGGAGCTACCCGCAGGACTATCAGGAGTTCATGATGTGTTTCACGTTTCCCAGTTGAACAAGTGCCATGCAGAGATGGTAGATATTCCTGTGAGAGATACAGTGCCCCTGGAAGCAATTCAGTTGGATAGTGATTTGACATATGAGGAGAAACCTATCAAAATTCTCGAGTTTGCAAAACGAGTTACTCGCAGCAAGGTTATCAAGTTTTGCAAAGTTCAGTGGAGCCACCATACCAAGGAGGAAGCCACCTGGGAAAGAGAGGATGATCTACGCAAGGACCACCCACACCTATTTTGTAGCCAACCCGAATCTCGAGGGCGAGATTCATCTTAAGGGGGGTAGGTTTGTAACATCCCAAATTTCCAATTTGGAATGTTATACATAGGTCATTCATGCATATCATATTTTATTGCATTTCGTGTGGCGATCCTGGAAATTCTAAGCAACTCAAGGACCCACGGAGAGAGTTGGGGATTTCACCGTTTTCATATTTGAATTTTGTCAAATATCGAAAGAAGGATCATTTTGGTTTTAATAATTTTTCTCTACGAAAATATTTCATATTAAAAATATTTGAGAGGAGATAATAGGACTGCTCCAAAATAAATGAAATATTGGAGGAAAAATACTAAAATCAAATAATGAGTTTTATTTGGATTTTATCGCTATTTTATTTGAATTAGGAAAAAATACGCGTTTTTCAAAATTGCATTAGAGGCCCAAATAAATGTTCACTTTGTCCGGAATATTTTTGGAGGACCGTGAAAATTTATTTTGAGATTTTTGGAGTCCCGTTAGTATTTCTTTCGTTAGTTTTTCTGCGCCAGGAATTTATAAAATAAAAAAGGTAACCGACTTGCCGGGCCGTGTTCGGCTAGGACACTTGGCCCAGCCGGCTTTAAAAGCCGAGGCCCGCGACCCCGACAGCCCAAGCCACGCCGCCGCCCCTCCGAACCCTAGCGCTGCCGCCAGCGCCACCGTCCCGCCGCCGACCTCGTCGAAGGTAGCCACCGCCGTCGCCGCCGTTCGTCGGTTTTCTCAGAAAAACCGTTCGGTTTTTTCTAGATCTCGTTTTATATATATATATATATATCGGTTCGTCCGGTTTTCCGTCGGTTTATTTATTAGCGGACGTTCGTCCATATGTTCATTTTAACGAACGCTGTTGGTCTGTTAGCCGCATATAGCAAACGTTTGTTCGTTAGCATGTTCGTCAGTTTTTCTTTTTCCAGTGTTTTTCCGCGATTATTTTTTATCGCGATTGCTGCCCTAATCTTTGTTTTAGTTTATCTTTTCGCTCGTTTATCCAAATCAGGTGAAACAAGCGCCTAGATCTTCATCTCGAAGCCCTCTTTCTGTTTAACCAACTTGAACAGGATTTTGACACAGTAAAATTTGAATTTAGTCCAGATTAGTAATCGGATCTTGTTTCTTTCGCAGTTTGAGTTTCGTTGCTCCGTTTGATTTGATTCTTTTTGCAAACCGGAGTTCTTCAGTTGAACTTTCTGGTTAGATCTTCTTATTTGAGTTTTACCCGTGCATCTTTGCTTGATTGCTTATGTATGCTACTGTTTGTGTGTGATAGAACACCCAGAGTGCGAAGCGTGATACTACGAGTCACTAGGTTTTGCGGATCGTCAGCAAGGCAAGTAACACATTGATCATACTATTTCATACCCAGTTTTTATGCATTAGTTACAATCCTCAAACACTGCATGATTAGGATGGGATTAACATGTGGGTATTGGGAAGTAGTTGATGAGGTAGAACCTATTACCTGTTTCATTATCAAACCCTTAGGAGTTACTTCTATGTTATGATTATAACACTATGCTATGCTAGCAGACGTGGATTGGGTTTGAGTGTATCCATGATAGATGTGAGTTTGATAATTAATGTTTCAATTCTAAGGTGGCAACTTTAATACACATCTGGGTGGATTGTTGGTTTTCGGCACCTGGGGTTATACCAGTGTTGTCCTAGGAGATCCCAGGGTTATACCGTGTGATCCTCCTATGGTCCGCCACCCAAGCTCAAAGGGATCATAAGATTTTTCATTCTAGAAACTTCCGTGTGCAGCCACAAGCTATTATGGGCTATAGCATTGTGGAGTAAGTTGCATGACCTCTTCTAGTGGTAGGCTAGCAGATGTAGGGGATGTAGGTTGGTACTGTCTACCCGGGGTTAGAGTTAATGCTTCTGAAAAACTGTGTCTCGGTTATCCGTTTCTCAAACACCATGTAGTGCGAGAAATCCAATGGAGGAGATCGAGTCTTGTGGGGAAAGTGCACAAACCTCTGTAGAGTGTACAAACTAATCATGGTTAGCCGTGTCCCCGGTTATGGACAACTTGAGTATTTGGTTCTTGGATTATCATATGGATCTCATCACTCTAATTAATCTGTTGGGTTGATTATTACTTTTAATTGGAATTGAGATGGGGGTTCCATTCTCAATGTTTCAACTACCATGATAGTTAAATAAAATATATTCTTGTGTTGTAGGGAAAACTTGGCTTTTCGCAAAAACATTATAACCATAGAGCCTCCACCACCCAAATATGCATGTAGTGATAGCATTTATCTGTTCATTGCTCTACTGTGTTATATCACGAGCATATTCCATGTGCTGACCCGTTTTCGGGTTGCAACATATCATGTTGCAGACTTTTCAGACGAGGAGTAAGATGACGTAGGTCATTTGTCATGCACTCGGCTATGCCGTTGGAGTTGATGGACTCACTTTATCTTCCAAGCCTTCCACTGTTATCGTTTTTAGATGGCCTTAAGCCATATTTATTGTAATAAGTTCTCTTTTGAGACATTCGATGTAATAAGTGTGTGATTGCTACTCTGTTATAAATCCTTCGAGTACTGCGTGTGTTAGCATTATCGATCCAGGGATGACACTGAACACAGAGACTTGACCGTCTGAGGTCGGGTCACTACAAGATGGTACCAGAGCACATGATGAATGTAGGACATGACCACTAAGATGAGCCATAGGTCACTCTTCTCTACTCATTTCTGACTCCTCTCCATTTTCTACTCTTTAGGATGGCAGACTCAAGGAACAATTTTACACAGCCAGATGAAGACACCTCGTTTGGACGACATTTGAAGGAAGTCACTAGGTACCTGAACATCAGAATACCAAGCTTCACCGAGACCTACACCGCCACTTTACCAGAAGAGGAGAGTTGGTTGATTCAAGTTCAAATCCCAGGAAGGACGTTCACACCAGTCACTAAACCCATAGAGTTTTCCTTTGACGCACCAACCTAGTGTCTAGGCAAGAGCATGGCAGCCCACATCACCATAGGACGCATCGGTGAAGTTTACCACAAGGAGCTTAAGGACACTATCTACCATATATGTGGGCGCCGAGATGAGCAACGGGAGATGATCAGCACCAGGAAGGACAAGTCCATTGCAGCATTCATCCAGGAGTTAAACCATCATATTCGTCACCATGAGAACCAGATGTGTGCAAGCATGATAGATTTGAAGAAGGCGATGACC
>NW_021178702.1:8517-10598 GCF_002162155.2 Triticum dicoccoides
GGATCACGGAACTAGAAGAGGAGCTTAAGTCTACACGCGATGGATATGAAGAGGAAATGATTATACTTGTGGACAGGAATGATGACATGACAAGCTAGGAGTTTTCATGGGAGACCGCGCGCCAGGACGAGAGATGACGAACCCAAGGAAATTCGTCCTGAAAACTACATCATCATCGATGACACCGACTCTGACCCCGACGATAGTGATGATGATTATGAAGACAAAGCTGGAGCAGATATCATGGAGTCTTCCACCGATCAAAATTTCTAGTAGACCACCATATGATCAGTAGTGTTTCCCATGTATATAGAATAGTCCGAGCACTGTAACGATAGTTAGATCGATTGCATGCCCTTGCTTGATTGATTGAGTGATATGATATCATTGTGTTTGTCGCATGTACATATGGGTAGTGCTTTCTCCTTAGACCTCATTCTATTCTAATCTCCCTCTCTAAAACCCATCAGATGCCTCCGAGACGTGACCCCGGTTTTGCTTTCCCACCGGAGCTCACTCAGTTGATCTAGCAGCAGAATTCCTTGATGCAGTTGTTAGTTCAGAATCAGGGCAACAACAACAACAACAACCCACCGCCACCACCTCCAGTTGACAACTTAGCCCGCTTTCTGAGGTTACAACCGCCGGTGTTTTCAAGTAGCACCGAGCCCATAGTTGCGGATGATTGGCTACGTAGGATTAGAAGGGAGCTAACCACTGCCGGTTGCACAGATGCTGAGAGGGTGCATTTTGCCGCACACCAATTGGATGGACTCGCAGCCGCATGGTGGGAGAATTACACAGCCACTTTTCCCATAGCCAATGTTACTTGGGAACAGTTTCGGCAAGCTTTCCGCATAGCCCATGTCTCAACTGGAGCTATGAGCATGAAGAAGCGTGAGTTTCGCAACTTGCGCCAGGGAAATCGTACTGTGGACCAGTATGTAGATGAGTTTAGCAATCTATCTCGTTATGCCCCTGATGATGTGGCCACAAATGCCGCGAAGCAAGAGAAGTTTATGGAAGGGCTTAATGATGAGATGAGCATGTAGTTGATGGTGGCAACATTTAACAACTACCAGGAGCTGGTAGACAAGGCTCTTATGATTGAAGGGAAGCAGCAGTAGATTGAGAGCCGCAAAAGGAAGTATGGACAAGGAAAGTACAATTCTGGAGCTCAGTAGAAGCCTCGTTTCACACTGAACTCGGGAGGATTGACCCATAATCATGGAGGCCACACTCATAACGGAGGTAGTTCGCATAACCATAGCGGCCCCAAGAATGGAAACAGGAATGGAGCATGCAGTAACCAGAACCGCTCTAACCCAGCCACACCCGCCAAGAAGGATCAAAGTCACATTACCTATTTCAAGTGCGGGAAGACTGGGCACTACGCCAATGATTGTCCGGAATTGAAGAACGGAAATGGCAATGGAAGCGCTAGGAAGAAGCCCAACCCTTTCAACAGGGGACAAGTGAACCATGTGAATGTGGAGGAGGTTGAAGAGCGGCCAGATGCGATTATCGGTAAGTTTTTGGTTAAGTCATTTACCGCTCTCGTTCTTTTTGATACTGGTGCATCGCATTCATACATTTCAACGGGATTTGTGGACAAGTTTAAGTTACCCACCTTAGCCCTTGGGACACCCTTGCTAGTGAGCTCACCCGGTGCAGAGTATATGGCCAGCCGATGGTGGGATCGGATACCCTTAACCATTGGTAGCCATGTTTTCCCCTTAGACCTCTTAATTGGAGTCACAAGGATTGGATGTGATACTAGGAATTGATTGGTTGTCGAAGTATGGAGGAAACATTGACTGTGCTAGCAGATCAATTCTACTCACCACCCCGGAGGGTAAAAGGATCAAGTATGTATCTAGGCATGCGCCTAGGAGGACTCAAGTAAATTCTCTCTCAGGAGTTGTTCAGGAGGAAGTGTCGGTAGTGAAGGATTACCCCGATGTATTTCCAGAGGAGTTACCAGGCATTCTGCCAGATCGAGATATTGAGTTTTTGATAGAGTTAATGACAGGCACCGGACCAATATCGAAGAGACCGTACCGGATGCCCGCAAATGATCT
>NW_021178703.1:0-1452 GCF_002162155.2 Triticum dicoccoides
TGTACGGGCCCGATGAGGTAAAAACAGCTTTCATCACTCCATTCGGGTGCTTCTGCTATATCACCATGCCATTCGGCCTCAAGAATGCCGGAGCCACATTTATGCGAATGATTCAGAAGTGTCTACTCACCCAAATCAGTCGGAATGTGGAAGCTTATATGGATGATATTGTTGTCAAGTCACGAAAAGGTTCCGACCTGCTCGCTGACCTCGCCGAAACATTTGCCAACCTCAGAAGGTATGATATCAAGCTCAATCCATCAAAGTGCACATTTGGAGTTCCTGGTGGCAAGTTACTCGGTTTTCTCGTTTCCGAACGGGGAATCGACGCTAACCCAGAGAAGATTGGCACTATTCTCCGAATGAAACGCCCTGTGCGAGTGCACGATGTCCAGAAGCTTACTGGATGCTTGGCCGCATTAAGTCGATTCATCTCACGACTCGGTGAAAAGGCACTGCCTCTTTACCGACTAATGAAGAAGGCTGACAAGTTCGAGTGGACTCCAGAAGCTGATGCAGCGTTTGCCGAGCTAAAAGCTCTGCTCTCCACCCAGCCGGTGCTTGCTGCTCCAATCAGCAAAGAGCCTCTGTTGCTCTACATCGCAGCCACAGGACAAGTCGTCAGTACTGTGCTAACGGTCGAGCGGGAAGAAGAAGGAAAAGCTCTCAAAGTTCAGCGCCCAGTGTATTATTTGTCTGAAGTCTTGACTCCATCCAAGCAGAGATACCCTCATTATCAGAAGCTTGTGTATGGAATATACATGACCACAAAGAAGGTTGCTCATTATTTCTCTGACCATTCCATCACAGTCGTCAGCGACGCTCCACTATCAGAGATTTTGCACAACAGAGACGCAACTGGTCGAGTGGCCAAATGGGCGATTGAACTTCTTCCCCTTGATATCAAGTTTGAGGCAAAGAAAGCCATTAAGTCCCAGGCGATAGCAGATTTCCTCGCCGAGTGGATTGAACAATAGCAGCCGACTGAAGTTCACTCGGAGCATTGGACCATGTTTTTCGATGGCTCTAAGATGTTGAATGGTTCCGGTGCTGGGGTTGTCCTGGTTTCCCCCAGAGGAGATAAGCTCAGATATGTGCTCCAGATTCACTTTGATTCCTCCAACAATGAGGCAGAATATGAGGCCCTCCTATATGGGTTGCGCATGGCCATTTCACTCGGCGTCCGTCGCCTAATGGTCTATGGCGACTCGGATTTAGTGGTCAATCAGGTGATGAAAGAGTGGGACGTGAGAAGCCCAGCCATGACTGGATACTGCAGTGCAGTGAGGAAGCTGGAGAAGAAGTTCGAGGGGTTGGAGCTCCATCATATACCCCGACTGAAAAATCAAGCAGCTGATGATCTAGCAAAGATAGGTTCCAAGAGAGAAGCCATTCCGAGTGGTGTGTTCTTGGAGCATATACACACTCCGTCAGTCAAAGAAGATCCTTTCA
>NW_021178704.1:0-911 GCF_002162155.2 Triticum dicoccoides
TAAGCTAGTTCAAATAATTTTAACACTAGAGTTGAACTAGCTCTATAGCCTAGTACAAATAATTTTACACTAGAGTTGAACTAGCACTATAAGCTAGTTTAAATAATTTTACACTAGAGTTGAACTAGCTCTATAAGCAAGTTGAAATAATTTTACACTAGAGTTGCACTAGCTCTATAGCCTAGTACAAATAGTTTTACACTAGAGTTGAACTAGCACTATAGCCTAGTACAAATAATTTTACACTAGAGTTGAACTAGCTCTATAGCCTAGTAAAACTAATTTTACACTACAATTGAACTAGCTCTGTAAGCTAGTTGAAATAATTTTACACTAGAGTTGAGCCAGCTCTATAAGCTAGTTCAAATAATTTTACACTAGAGTTGAACTAGCTTTATAGCCTAGTACAAATAATTTTACACTAGAGTTGAACTAGCTCTATAGCCTAATATAAATGATTTTACACTAGAGTTGAACTAGTTCTATAGCCTATTACAAATGATTTTACACTAGAGTTGAACTAGCTCTATAAGCTAGTTCAAATAATTTTAACACTAGAGTTGAACTAGCTCTATAGCCTAGTACAAATAATTTTACACTAGAGTTGAACTAGCACTATAAGCTAGTTTAAATAATTTTACAGTAGAGTTGAACTAGCTCTATAGCCTAGTACAAATAATTTTACACTAGAGTTGAACTAGCTCTATAGCCTACTACAAATAATTTTACACTAGAGTTGAACTAGCACTATAAGCTAGTTCAAATAATTTTACACTCGAGTTGAACTAGCTCTATAAGCTAGTTGAAATAAATTTTTCACTAGAGTTGCACTAGCTCTATAAGCTAGTTAAAATAATTTTACAATAGAGTTGACCTAGCTCTGTAGCCTAATACAAATGATTTTACACTAG
>NW_021178705.1:0-2599 GCF_002162155.2 Triticum dicoccoides
GACGGCTGGGTCATGTATTTCGATGGCACCTTCGCACACCAAGGCGCGGTGGCTGGAGCAGTGCTCGTCTCGCCCACCCAGGACAAGCTCTACTGCGCCGTGCAACTCTGCTTTCAGCATGGCGAGAAGGTCTCCAACAACATCACAGAATACGAAGGACTCATAGCTGGCCTAAAGGCTGCGGCGGCTCTAGGGGTGAAGCGCCTCATCGTCAGAGGCGACTCACAAATCCTCGTCTACTTCTCCAACAAGGTTACGAGCCGAAGGACGAGCATATGGAGGCTTACCTCGTAGAGGTGCGCAAAATGGAGAAGCAGTTCTCGGGCCCGGAGCTGCAGCACGTGCCTCGGGGCACTAACAAGGAAGCCGACGACATCGCCAGGAGAGCATCCAAGTGGCAACCACAGGAGCCCGGTGTCTTTGAAGAGCGACTCTTCAAGCCATCAGCTGCGCCACCTCTTTCAAGCATGACTCAGCCTCGGGAGGAGCTCCCCCAGCCTCCGGCCACAAGAGCCCCAGGCTGTGGCCCAACCTCAGGAGCTCGGCTGCTCCTAGCGCTTGAGTCTCGGGAGGAATGCTGGAACAAGGAATTTAAGGATTACTTAACGCATGGGACGCTACTGGAGAAGGAAGAGGAGGCGGAGCGCGTGGCCAGGCAAGCCACGACATACTGCATCCAAGACGACGAGTTATACAGGAAACAACCGAATGATGTCATGCTGCGCTGCATATCCAGCAATCAAGGAAGGGAGTTGACGATTGACATACACGGCGGGGACTGCCAGCACCACTCGTCGTCACGGACCCTCGTCGGCAAGGTGTTCCGCAGTGGATTCTATTGGCCCACTGCGCTCAACGATGCAGCCGAGATGGTGAAGTCCTGTGAAGCTTGCCAATTCCACGCCAAGCAAATCCATCAGCCGGCTCAGGGCCTTCAAAGTATCCCACTCACATGGCCGTTCATGGTCTGGGGGCTGGATATCCTAGGCCTATTCCCTCGGGCGCCAGGGGGCTACCGCTACCTCTACATCGTCATCGACAAGTTCACCAAGTGGGCAGAAGTGGAAGTCGTCCGTACCATACCAGCTGGCTCTGCTGTCAAGTTCATCAAGGGCCTCGTGAGCCGCTTCGGGGTCCCCAACCGCATCATCACAGATAATGGTTCACAGTTTACTAGCAACCTCTTCAAAACCTAATGTGCTAACCTTGGAACGCAGATCTGCTACGCTTTAGTGGCCCACCTCAAGAGCAATGGTCAGGCCGAACGTGCCAACGTGGAGGTCCTGAGGGGCCTCAAGACCAGGACCTTTAAGAAGAAGCTGGAGGCCTGCGGCAGGGGCTGGCATCACGAGCTCCAGACCGTATTGTGGTCCACCCGGACCAGCGCCACCAAGCCAACGAGAGAGACTCCATTCTTCCTCGTCTATGGAGCCGAAGTGGTCCTCCCTCACGAGGTCAAGCATCGCTCCGCATGGGTCCTGGCGTTTGACGAAATGCAGCAGGACACCACGCGGGGGATGGACCACGTGTTGGGGGAGGAACATCACTGCGATGCTGCGCTACAGGCGGCGAGGTACCAGCAAGCACTGCGGCGATACCACTGCCGCAACATCCGCTCCAGGACACTCGAGACAGGCGACCTAGTCCTGAGGCGGGTCCTCTCCAGGGAAGGGCTACATAAGCTTTCACCAATGTTGGAGGGGCCGTTCAAGGTCGTCTACATTCCAGGCCTGGCGCCGTGCGCCTGGAGACACAAGACAGAGTACCAGTCCAAAACGCCTGGAACATCCAGCACCTCCGGAAGTTTTACCCATAAACCAAGGCCCAGTTCCTATGAAGCAAGGCCCAGAGCTTGTGAAGGAAGGCCCAGAGCCTGTGAAGCAAGGCCCAGAGCCTAAGAAGAAAGGCCCAAAGCCCGTGAAGAAGTTCCGGTGCCTGTGAAGAATCGCCGCCCGTGACACTCTCACGTAATAATGAGTTGGGGCTGTACACGCCCCAGAGTCTCAGGAGTGCCGGCCTCAGGCCCTGGGGCTCCCGCCCACGCCTAGTGGACAGCACTTAGCTCCGCGCTGGTGTGAAGACTTGAAGACTAGATTAGGTGCCGGACGCGGCTTTTCATTTGCTTTCCATATTTGGCTCCCTTTTCCTTAATCAAAATTTGCTTTTGGCATTCCTTGCTGATTTGACTCCCTCACCTCTCGCTGCATTTTTCCAGCTCGGATTAGCTCGTGTCTCTCTCTCGCATGCCTCGCGAGGGGGGTGTGCAGGTGCCCTCACGAGCATTTTTATCCCTTCTCTGCCTTCTCGTGAGCCACACTCATTCGAGCCCAAAAGCTGGCGTGCCTCTCTTAGTCCATGCACCTCAGGTACAGCGATACAAGGTGCCAGGTCAGGGCCAAGGCGAACGGCAAGTCTGTTAACGCACTTCCTAGCAAGTTTTTGCAGTTCCTGAGCGAATGCAGGCCACCGAGGCAAGGTGGACGCAAGGAAATGAGCGCCTCGCGAAGAAGAGGGCATCCCGAATACACCAGGTTAAGTTACCTCTGCACGAAGTAACGACACGACACGGGAACAACACGCACAGTGCAATAACTGAGGA
>NW_021178706.1:0-1346 GCF_002162155.2 Triticum dicoccoides
GACGGCTGGGTCATGTATTTCGATGGCACCTTCGCACACCAAGGCGCGGTGGCTGGAGCAGTGCTCGTCTCGCCCACCCAGGACAAGCTCTACTGCGCCGTGCAACTCTGCTTTCAGCATGGCGAGAAGGTCTCCAACAACATCACAGAATACGAAGGACTCATAGCTGGCCTAAAGGCTGCGGCGGCTCTAGGGGTGAAGCGCCTCATCGTCAGAGGCGACTCACAAATCCTCGTCTACTTCTCCAACAAGGTTACGAGCCGAAGGACGAGCATATGGAGGCTTACCTCGTAGAGGTGCGCAAAATGGAGAAGCAGTTCTCGGGCCCGGAGCTGCAGCACGTGCCTCGGGGCACTAACAAGGAAGCCGACGACATCGCCAGGAGAGCATCCAAGTGGCAACCACAGGAGCCCGGTGTCTTTGAAGAGCGACTCTTCAAGCCATCAGCTGCACCACCTCTTTCAAGCATGACTCAGCCTCGGGAGGAGCTCCCCCAGCCTCCGGCCACAAGAGCCCCAGGCTGTGGCCCAACCTCAGGAGCTCGGCTGCTCCTAGCGCTTGAGTCTCGGGAGGAATGCTGGAACAAGGAATTTAAGGATTACTTAACGCATGGGACGCTACTGGAGAAGGAAGAGGAGGCGGAGCGCGTGGCCAGGCAAGCCACGACATACTGCATCCAAGACGACGAGTTATACAGGAAACAACCGAATGATGTCATGCTGCGCTGCATATCCAGCAATCAAGGAAGGGAGTTGCCGATTGACATACACGGCGGGGACTGCCAGCACCACTCGTCGTCACGGACCCTCGTCGGCAAGGTGTTCCGTAGTGGATTCTATTGGCCCACTGCGCTCAACGATGCAGCCGAGATGGTGAAGTCCTGTGAAGCTTGCCAATTCCACGCCAAGCAAATCCATCAGCCGGCTCAGGGCCTTCAAAGTATCCCACTCACATGGCCGTTCATGGTCTGGGGGCTGGATATCCTAGGCCTATTCCCTCGGGCGCCAGGGGGCTACCGCTACCTCTACATCGTCATCGACAAGTTCACCAAGTGGGCAGAAGTGGAAGTCGTCCGTACCATACCAGCTGGCTCTGCTGTCAAGTTCATCAAGGGCCTCGTGAGCCGCTTCGGGGTCCCCAACCGCATCATCACAGATAATGGTTCACAGTTTACTAGCAACCTCTTCAAAACCTAATGTGCTAACCTTGGAACGCAGATCTGCTACGCTTTAGTGGCCCACCTCAAGAGCAATGGTCAGGCCGAACGTGCCAACGTGGAGGTCCTGAGGGGCCTCAAGACCAGGACCTTTAAGAAGAAGCTGGAGGCCTGCGGCAGGGGCTGGCAT
>NW_021178707.1:0-1386 GCF_002162155.2 Triticum dicoccoides
ACTCACTGTTTTGGGGTCCCCAAGCAATTTCCATGGTTGTTGAACCCCAAGGTGTGCTTACGTGTCAGTCATCAAGACTCGCAGTTTGGGCCAATTCTGGCCGGTTTCTTTGACTATTACTCAGTTTTGGGGTCCTGATGTGATTTGCATGATTGACGAATGTCGGTGTCAAAACCGGCGGATGTCGGGTAGGGGGTCCCGAACTGTGTGTCTAAGGCTAATGGTAACAGGAGGCTGGGGACACAATGTTTACCCAGGTTCGGGCCCTCTCGATGGAGGTAATACCCTACTTCCTGCTTGATTGATCTTGATGATATGAGTATTACAAGTGTTGATCTACCACGAGATCGATGAGGCTAACCCTAGAAGCTAGCCTATGATTATGATTGTCCTTCTCCTATGGACTAAACCCTCTGGTTTATATAGACACCGGTGGGTGCTAGGGTTACACAAAGTCGGTTACACAGAAGGAGATCTACATATCCGAATTGCCAAGCTTGCCTTCCACGCCAAGGAGAGTCCCATCCGGACACGGGACGAAGTCTTCAATCTTGTATCTTCATAGTCAACCAGTCCGGCCAAAGTATATAGTCCGGCTATCCGAGTACCCCCTAATCCAGGACTCCCTCAACGAACCCTGGGGTGCGTTTACGTGTCGGTCATCAACACTGGCGGTTTTTGTCGATTCTGACCTATTTCGTGGACTATTATTCACTGTTTTGGGATCCCAAAGCGATTTCAATGGTTGTCGGACCTTAAGGTGTTCTTACGTGTTGGTCGTCAAGACTCGCAGTTTGGGCTGATTCTGGCCCGTATCTTGGACTACTACTCAATTTTGGGGTCCCGAAGTTATTTCCACGATTGACGAACCTGGGGGTGCGTTTACGTGTCGGTCATCAACAATCACAATTTTAGACGATTATGGTCTGTTTCGTGCACTATTACTCAACGTTTTGGGGCCCAGAGCGATTTTCATGACTGAAGATCCCTGGGGTGCATTTACGTGTCCACCGTCAACACTCATAGTTTTGGCCAATTCTGAACTGTTTCGTGGATAATGACTCACTGTTTTGGGGTCCCCAAGCAATTTCCATGGTTGTCAAACCCCAAGTTGTGATTACGTGTCGGTCATCAGCACTCACCGTTTTTGCCGATTCTGGCCGGTTTCTTGGACTATTACTCAGTGTTTTAGGGTCCCAGAGCGATTTCCACAATTGATGATCCCCGGGGTTCGTTTATGTGTCCGTCGTCAACACTCACAATTTTGGCCAATTCTGACCCGTTTCCTGGACCATTACTCACCGTTTTGGGGTCCCGAAGCGATTTCCATAGTTGTTAAACCCCAAGATAAGATTACGTGCCAGTCATCAACACTCGCAGTTTTGG
>NW_021178708.1:0-628 GCF_002162155.2 Triticum dicoccoides
TTGAATTGAATTATTTTTATTTTTCTGAATTTTTTGATATATTATTTGTATTTTTAACATTTTGAATTGAATTAGTTTTATTTTTCTTAATTTTTTGATATATTATTTGTATTTTTAGAATTTTGAATTGAATTAGTTTTATTTTTCTGAATTTTTTGATATAATATTTGTGTTTTTAACATATTGAATTGAATTAGTTTTATTTTTCTGAATTTTTTGATATATTATTTGTATTTTTAAGATTTTGAAAAAGAAAAAGTATTTTAAAAATACCTTTAGTCGCGGTTGGCCTGCCCAACCG
The DNA here is from genome assembly GCF_002162155.2 of Triticum dicoccoides. Lineage (NCBI taxonomy): Eukaryota > Viridiplantae > Streptophyta > Magnoliopsida > Poales > Poaceae > Triticum > Triticum dicoccoides. The sequence continues at coordinate 302 of NW_021178708.1, forward strand.
CGACTAAAGGTCGTTGCGCGCGGGAACGAAAAACCCGCCAAAAAAGCCCTTTAGTCGCGAGTCGCCTCCCCAACCGCGACTAAAGGTTGCCCTTTAGTCGCGGGTCGCCTCCCCAACCGCGACTAAAGGGGGGGGCTATAAATACAAGGGCCCGACCCGTCGCGGGCATTTCTCGTCTTCTCTGCCGCGCCGAAGGCCTGCCGCCGTCGCCCTCGCCCTCGACGCCGCCCGCCGTCGCCGTCGCCCTCGACGCCGCCCGCCGTCGCCCTCACCCTCGACGCCGCCCGCCTTCGCCCGCCGCCCCCTCTCGGCCACGTACGGCGCCCG
>NW_021178709.1:0-1974 GCF_002162155.2 Triticum dicoccoides
GGCAATTGCGAAGCAGCAATTTCATTCTTTCCCAAGATTGGGCAACATGCTCATGATCAAGTTGTTTAAAATTCATAATATCGTTCCTAAGAGTGATGATCTTAGCGGGAGGAAAATATTTAGAGATAAAAGCATCTTTGCACTTGTTCCAAGAATCAATACTATTTTTAGGCAAAGATGAAAACCAAACTTTAGCACGATCTCTAAGTGAAAACGGAAATAACTTTAATTTGAAAATATTGTTATCCGTATCTTTCTTCTTTTGCATATCACACAAATCAACAAAATTGTTTAGATGAGTAGCGGCATCTTCACTAGGAAGGCCGGCGAATTGATCTTTCATAACAAGATTCAGCAAAGCGGTATTGATTTCACAAGACTCGTCATTATTAAGAGGAGCAATCGGAGTACTAAGGAAATCATTATTATTGGTATTCGAGAAATCACACAATTTGGTATTATCTTGTGCCATGGCAACAAGTAATCCAACACACAAGCAAAGGCAAACGAGAAAAAGGCAAAAGAGAAAGAGAGGAGGAGATTGGGAAAGAGAGGGCGAATAAAACGGCAAGGGTGAAGTGGGGGAGAGGAAAACGAGAGGCAAAAAATGTAATGCGAGAGATAGGGATTGTGATGGGTACTTGGTATGGTTGACTTTTGCGCAAACTCCCCGGCAACGGCGCCAGAAATTCTTCTTGCTACCTCTTGAGCACTGCGTTGGATTTCCCCGAAGAGGAGAGGATGATGCAGTAAAGTAGCGTAAGTATTTCCCTCAGTTTTTGAGAACCAAGGTATCAATCCAGTAGGAGATCACGCACAAGTCCCTCGTACCTACACAAAACGATAGCTACTCGCAACCAACGCGATTAGGGGTTGTCAATCCCTTCTCGGTCACTTACAAGAGTGAGATCTGATAGAGATGATAAATAATATTTTTGGTATTTTTGATATAGAGATGCAAAGTAAAAAGTAAAAGGCAAGGTAAAAACAAAAGCAAGTAAATAAAGTAGTGGAGATTGATATGATGAGAATAGACCCGGGGGCCATAGGTTTCACTAGTGGCTTCTCTCAAGAGCATAAGTATTCTACGGTGGGTGAACAAATTACTGTTGAGCAATTGATAGAAAAGCGAATAATTATGAGATTATCTAGGTATGATCATGTATATAGGCATCACGTCCAAGACAAGTAGATCGAAACGATTCTGCATCTACTACTATTACTCCACTCATCGACCGCTATCCAGCATGCATCTAGAGTATTAAGTAAAATAGAGTAACGCCTTAAGCAAGATGACATGATGTAGAGGGATAAATTCATGCAATATGATAAGAACCCCATCTTGTTATCCTCGATGGCAACAATACAATACGTGCCTTGCAACCCTTTCTGTCACTGGGTAAGGACACCGCAAGATTGAACCCAAAGCTAAACACTTCTCCCATTGCAAGAACTACCAATGTACTTGGCCAAACCAAATGGATAATTCGAAGAGACTTGCAAAGATAACTCAATCATACATAAAAGAATTCAGAGAAGAATCAAATATTGTTCATAGATAAGCTGGATCATAAACCCACAATTCATCGATCTCAACAAACACACCGCAAAAAAGAAGATTACATCGAATAGGTCTCCGCAAGAGAGGGGGAGAACATTGTATTGAGATCCAAAAAGAGAGAAGAAGCCATCTAGCTAATAACTATGGACCCGAAGGTCTGAAGTAAACTACTCACACTTCATCGGAGAGGCTACGGTGTTGATGTAGAAGCCCTCCGTGGTAGATGCCCTCTCCGGCAGAGCTCCGGAACAGGCCCCAAGATGGGATCTCGCGGATACCGAAGGTTGCGACGGTGGAATTAGGTTTTGGCTCATGTTCTGATCTGACGGGGGTACGTAGGTATATATAGGAGGAAGGAGTACGTCGGTGGAGCAACAGGGGGCCCACGAGGTAGGGGGCGCGCCCAGGGGGGG
>NW_021178710.1:0-3016 GCF_002162155.2 Triticum dicoccoides
CCCTGGCCTTCATCTTTGGCGACGATTTTTCTTTATTTATTTTAAGGTGTTCCGTGGAGTTTCAGGACTTTTGGAGTTGCACAGAATAGTCCTTCAATATTTGCTCCTTTTCCAGCCCAGAATTCCAGCTGCCGGCATTCTCCCTCTTCATGTAAACCTTATAAAATAAGAGAGAATAACCATAAGTATTATGACATAACGTGAAATAACAGCCCATAATGCAATAAATATCGATATAAAAGCATGATGCAAAATGGACGTATCAACTCCCCTAAGCTTAGACCTCGCTTGTCCTCAAGCGAAAAGCCGATAACAATAAATATGTCCTCATGTTTAGAGGTAGAGACATCAATAAAAATAAAATACGGACATGAAGGCATCATGATTACTTCATAACAGCAACATATATAAATTTTGTCATATGATTACTCATGTTCAAGTGATGATCTTCTCACAAAGCCAAAGTATGAATCAGAAACTTTATTGGGCACCAACAGCTATAATCTCAGTCATTGAAGCAATTGCAATTTATCATAACATCGGAAAGAGTCTATGTCAGAGCTTAAAAGCAAGTCCACATACTCAACTATCACTTAGTCCTTCATAATTGCTAACACTCACACGATACTTGTGGTTACAGAGTTCTAATCGGACACAGAGAAAGATAGGGGCTTATAGTTTTTTGCCCCACAACCTTTTAACTCAAGGGTAATGTCAACAATAATAATTCACACACCCCCACATCCAATTATATATATATATATCATGTTCTTTCCAACATGCTGAGCTTGCCAAAGGATAAAATACATAGAAGGAAGGGTGAAGATCACCATGACTCTTGCATAAGGTAGAGAAAAATAATAAAAGATAGGCCCTTCATAGAGGGAAGCAGAGGTTGTCATGCGCGTTTAGGGTTGATGCACAAAATCTTAATGCAAAAGAACGTCACTTTACATTACCCCTTGCATGTGAACCTTTATTATGCAGTCCGTCGCTTTTATTGCGTCCACAACAAGTTCGTACAAAGTTTATTTTCTCCGCACTAATAAGTCATGCATATTTAGAGAGAAATTTTTTATTGCTTGCACCGATGACAACTTACTTGAAGGATCTTACTCAATCCATAAGTAGATATGGTGGACTCTCATGGCAAAACTGGTTTAAGGGTATTTGGAAGCACAAGTAGTATTTCTACTTAGTGCTGAGAATTTGGCTAGCATGAGGGGGAAAGGCAAACTCAACACGGTAGAGGAACCATGACAACATACTTTATCTCAGATGTAAGGGAACATAACTCATTATGTTGTCTTCCTTGTCCAACATCAACTCTTTAGCATGTCATATTTTAATGAGTGCTCCCAATCATAAAAGATGTCAATGATAATATATCTATATGTGAAACCTCTCTTTCCTTATTACTTCCCATTAATTGCAACAATGACCAAAGCTATATTTGCCAACTCCCAACAACTTTGAATCATCATACTCTTTCTATGTGAAGTCATTACTTTCAATAAGATCAATATGAACTCTTGATTCTTTTTATTCTTTTTCTTCTAATCACCCAAGATCATGGCAAAATACTCAAGCCCTTGACTCAACACTAATCTTTATTATATAGCTCACGGACTCGATTACAAAGAAGGATCATAAAGCAAAACTCAAAACTAGATCATGCCATGACTTTATTCTACTAAATCAAGATACTACTAACAGGATCGAACTAAGAAAAACGGTAAAGATAGGAGTTGTGATGGTGATACGATACCAGGGCACCTCCCCCAAGCTTGGCAGTTGCCAAGGGGAGTGCCCATACCCATGTGATTATGTCCTCGGAGGTGATGGAGGTGGTGATGATGACGGTGGATAATCGCACATAGAGCGTAAAAGTTCCTCCAACTTGCAGATAATGTTCTTGAGCCCGACAATATGATCCTTCAACAAAATATTCTCCTGTGTAAGATACTTGTTCTGTATGCGGGCTAACTCAATCATCTGGAAGGCTTCAATCTCTGTTGGAGTGAAAAGGTTAGGTAAAGGTTGAGGGATGTCTTCTTCTTTCACCACCGGAGCTTGAACCTCCATAGCCTTCTTGATCCTTTCATCCATGTTGATCTCTTCTGGTTCCTCTCTTTTCAACTCAATCTTCAATAGCCAGGCATCCTTGTCTTCGTGGTTGTAGGAGGGAGAAGTCATGGTGCTCTAAATCTGCAACAGCAATAGCTCGAAACGAAAACAGAGGATATTCGCGTGATACAGGAGTCAAAACCTTTGGGAGTATATATAATGAATTTTTACCGACCAAAATACGCATCGTGCAAGGAAACGGAGTCCGAAGGGCACACGAGGTGCTCACGAGGTAGGGGGGCACGCCCAGGGGGGTAGGGCGCGCCCTCCACCCTCGTGGAGGCCTCGTGTCCTCCCTGGACTGCTACTTATTTTTCTGTTTTTCTAAATATTCCAAAACGGAGAAATATTGCCTTAAAAATTGTTTTGGAGTCGGTTTACTTACCGTACCACATACCTATTCCTTTTCGGGGTCTGGAACGTCCTAGAAAGTGTCCCTTATGTACTCCTCTGGGGTTACGGTTTCAATAACATTAGTTTCAACATTTATAGGATTACCTGAGATATAGTGTTTGATTCTTTGACCGCTCACCACCTTCGGATTTGTGCCTGCGAAGTTGTTGATTTTTATGGCACCGGAATGATAGACCTCCTTGATAACGTAAGGACCTTCCCATTCGGAGAGAAGTTTCCCTACAAAAAATCTTAAACGAGAGTTGTATAGCAATACATAATCACCTACATTAAACTCATGCTTTTGTATCCTTTTATCATGCCACCTTTTAACTTTTTCTTTAAACAGCTTGGCATTTTCATAAGCTTGGGTTCTCCATTCATCAAGAGAGCTAATATCAAATAACCTCTTCTCACCGGAAAGTTTGAAATCATAGTTGAGCTCCTTAATAGCCCAATATGCCTTATGTTCTAGTTCGAGAGGTAAATGACATGC
>NW_021178711.1:0-1483 GCF_002162155.2 Triticum dicoccoides
TCTAAAATGAATAGTAAAGTTCAAAAGGGGGAAAATGAAATTACGGAAAAAATAAAAAAAGAAATAATATAACCGAAAAAAATACGCTCAGGCCTTGTCCAACCGGGCGACGGCATCGCTTCCGTCGGTTGCCTGTTGGGCTGGCCAAAGGAGTGAGCGATTAAATAAAAGTTCATCAATTTAAAAGTATGTTTAAGAATTTGAAAATTATTACAAACTTTTATAAAAGGTTTGTAAAGGTTAAAAAGAGTTTCTAGATATGGGACAAAATTCATGAATTTGAAAACAAAGTTTGCAGATTTAAGAAAATGTTCACGAATTTAAATGTAAAAAAAGTTCAGGTTGGGCGTTCAGGTTGGGCAGAGGGGTCCATCTCAGAGTACCTTTTTTTGACATTGTTCAAATGGACCAAATTTTTTCTAGGTGCATTTTCAAATAATGTTCATGCTTTCAAAATTTATTTGGATTTTAGAAGAGAATGCTGTATTCAAATCTTTTCTACACAAATACAAAAAAATGTTCGTGGAAAATCAAAATAAAGTTGTTTCATTTTTTGTTCATATTTTCTTATTTTTGTTTGAAATATCAATTTTTGTAGTGTTTTTCAAAAAATGTTTGTGTTCAAAATTTTGTTCCTCTTTTTAAATATGTGCATGTTTTGAAATTCTAAGGAATTTTGAAAGACATGAACAATTTTTTGACATTCTACACATTTTTTTAAATGCGAATATTTATACTATGTGAATAAAATTGTAAAAAACGAACATTATTTTTAAAAAAATTGAACTGAGCATTTTTTGGAAACGGAAAAAGAAATGAAAAAAGAAAAAATATAGAAAACAAAAAAGAAATAGTGATAAAATGACTGATTAAACAATGGGCCGACTGTCATGGTTTTAACACGGCAGATGCCCTAGCGAAAGGACTTAGGTGTGGAGCTATCGCAACATAGGTTAGCTTGAAGGGGTTGAACGTGACAAAGGACACAAGGAGTTTACCCAAGTTCGGCCCCTCTTGACGAGGTAAAAGCCTATGTCCTGCTTCTAGTTGTATTGCTTGGGTTTCGATTACAAGGGAGCGAATACGCTTGACCTAGCTTTTGATTGACTATTTTTCCTTGGCCTAAGCCGCCGCCGGGTCTCGCCTTTATATACACTGGCCGAAGCCCGCCGGCATACAAGAGTCCGAGCTAGATCACACAACGTGACCAACCTGATTTCTAACTTGCCTTATCTTAACACACAAGCCACCATATGGCGGTTCATATGTTCGGGTCTTGGGCTTTCACCAGGCCCACTCCTATGAGCCGCCATCTTCACACCTCATTTTCTTAGGCCTACCTCGGCCTTCTTCATGTTATATCGCCGATGGTGTAACCCGGCCCCTCCTGGGCGGGTCACACCTCGGAGCTATATCCTCGACATTAGGCCCCAGATTGATTTGAACTTGTTCATGTCAATCTTCAATCTTCTTTCAGTAACTC
>NW_021178712.1:0-1582 GCF_002162155.2 Triticum dicoccoides
TGCACCTGGAGATCTTGTTTGGTTACATTTGCGTAAGGATAGATTTCCTGATTTGCGCAAATCAAAGTTAATGCCACGTGCTGATGGTCCCTTTAAGGTGTTAGAGAAAATAAATGATAATGCATATAAACTTGAGCTGCCTGCAGATTTTGGGGTTAGTCCCACTTTTAACATTGCAGATTTGAAGCCTTATTTGGGTGAGGAAGATGAACTTCCGTCGAGGACGACTTCATTTCAAGAAGGGGAGGATGATGAGGACATCAATACAATTGTTACACCCACAGCCCCTGCTGCTATACATACTGGACCAATTACTAGAGCTCGTGCACGCCAACTAAATTACCAGGTACTTTTGTTTCTTGGTAATGATTCTAATGTTCATGAGAATATGATGCTGCCTAAATTGGATACATTTGTTTTGCTTACAAATGAAGGGCCTAGCTTGGAGAAGGATGAACATTGGAGCAAGAATGATAGAGGCTAAGGTGTCCCATCTTTCGATGAGATGATGGATATCGCTTTGGTGGCAGTCGACTTTGACGATCCGACTACGAACGTGCGAGGACGTCGTGCCTTAGCAATCGCTAAACCAACTCTAAGAGGTTATTGTGATAGAGGCGGGGTGTCCCGATCTTTCGATGAGATGATAACCATCGATTTGGTGGAGACGACTTTGACGATCCGACTACAAACGTGCAACGACGTTGTGCCTTAGCAATCGCTAAACCAACTCCGAGAGGTTATTGACCACGCCGGAGCACGATCAACCTGACCACGAAGGTCTATTCCTGCAAGCAATCGAAGAACAAGCAAGAATATGATAAAAGCAATCTGAATATCGCGAATATGTATGAAGTATTGATAATGGTGAGGATCCGAAAAGTGGTCTTGGTCTGGTCGTTGGACACAAACGAAGCACACGAAGTTGCAATGGCTAACTTTTAACTAAACAAATCCCCAACGAAAAGCTACTAGATGGATCTACTTATATAGGAGGAAGGGGTGACGGCCAAGGAGGTGGGAGGACGTCCCAAGGCAGCCTAAAACTAAATCTAGGTAGTACAAGGCCAATGGGCCCAAGTGGAGGTGATGTAACACCTTTAGACTTGTAGTTTGACTCGGATTCTGCTGCAGCATCAGATTGTTTCGTCCACAACTCAATGCTCCGGACGAATTTGAAGGTGATTCCAATTGGGTTGGAAAGTGCACGAAATCTAGTTTCCAACAAAAAAAGAATCACCCAATTCGGAGTCCGTACGAAAAACTTGTGTGCGTTTTGAGTCAGGTGTGTCTGTGCAGTCCGAATCTGAATCCAGAACGTGAGAGACTTGGACTCTATCTTCTCTTGGGCCAAAAGTGACGTGAGAGAACTTTTTGGACAGCAAATAAACATCTCTTTCTTCCTTATCTTCATATGTGGATTGTACAAATGTCCCATACACCTGCAATTAGACAAAACACAAAAGTGTGTGAAGTATTTTTGTTCTGGATAACATAAATAGATTATTGAATAGTTTGCACTAGAAATCACCTGACAAATATGCATATATGCAATATTTTTGGTCATATCCAAGGTAGTCAT
>NW_021178713.1:0-920 GCF_002162155.2 Triticum dicoccoides
GGACCTCGAGGACTATCGCAAAGTTTCTAATATCCTGAAGGAACTAGCAAACACTATCAACATGAAGTAAGTAGAGTGAATCTCGGGTTCAAAACCCAGAAATAGAATGCCTACTAACTAATAACATCACGGGATGCTTTCGAGAATGATGGCCAGAATCATCACACTGGGAACACAAATCATGGCTAAATTACTAGATGATCCCCTAAGACACCTAGGGTCATAATAATATCTCCAACATATATGTCAAGGTAACGGAGTACCTCCACTCACTGATTAGTGTGGTTAATCTGGCCCATGGGAACATTGAAACGGGAAGAAAGGATTTGCAAATGCATCAGACTACTTAGAAACCTGGGATGACTCGGACAGCATAACGGCTGTAAATGCTCAGAAAAGATTTGAGACATTCACAAAAATGGTGGCATAACCACTCAGGAGCACAATATCAAGGTTTCGAGATCAACAATTAACATACGGAAGTAATAGAAACTGAACTCAAGCTTAATCCAACAATCTTATAAGTCTACGGATTAGTAACACGTGATCCTGATAGAAAGAAGAGATAGCCTAGTTCTTAATCCCCGTAGGAAAGATAAGATGACTCAGATCAGAAAGCATGAGGTATAAGGAGTAAAAAGAGCCTTACGTTCCATCCCACAATCAATTCCCTTATATAACTAAGACTTTCTAGACTCAACTTCGACCAGTTTGGCTTGGTAATCCTACAGGCAGTCAAGCTCTGATACCAACGCTGTCAGGACCCCGACTCAATGCCACATCGATCTAGCATGTAACACCTCATATCACTTTGCGGCCTCACGCACGGTATTCCCACGGGTGTCGCCTTACCTTTGCCCGGGACCGTTTGCGTCTTTTGGCACACGTATATGATAGTGTCGCTAGCATCCATATGATAA
>NW_021178714.1:0-3000 GCF_002162155.2 Triticum dicoccoides
GCCAGCCTCAAGGCTTGGTTCGTCGGAGCCGATCGTGTCCGTGCAGCGCGGCTGGGCACGTTGCGCAGCGAGTTCGAACTCCTGCCGCGGGGAGTCGCTGGACGCCTTCGCCGGGAAGATCAGCGGCATGGAGGCGCGCTACGCCGGGCTGGGAGCGACCCTCGACGACGCGGCGATGGTGAAGAAGCTGCTGGACTGCGTCCTGGATCGCCTATACGCGGCGGTCGCCGGGATGGAGCAGTTCTACGACTTGTCGGAGCTGCTGTTCGAGGGTGCGTTGGGGTGCCTGAAGGCGTTCGACGAGCGGCTGCGTCGACGTGGGCAGGCGGGAGGCGAGCGCGCGGACGGGTAGTTGATGTACACGGCGGCGTAGTGGAGAGCTCGGGATTGGCAGCAGGGAGGTGCACGGGACGACGACGACGTGTGCAGCAACGCATCGGGCTTCGGCAACAACCGGCGCGGGCGCTGCTATAAGTGTGGTTAGCGCGGCCACTTCAAACGTGAGTGCCCTCAGCTGAGGAAGGCGCCAGCGGCGGAACGGGCCCTGCTGGTGAACGACGGCGTTGAGGACGGCGGGCTGCTCTGAGCTGCGGCTTAGGGAGGTGAAATGTAGGGCTAATAAGCCGCAGGTGGCTTGTCGAGCTCGACCAGCTCGCGTATGGGCACGAGCTGGATGCGTCGGGTCCGTGGCGAGTAGCGCGCGCGCGTATGTGTAGCGCGGGAGTGTCCGTGCGGGTGTGCGCAGTGTGCGTGTGTCTGACCGCGAGCCATTGGCGAGCCACGCGGGGTGATCGCGTGCAATCTGTTGGAGGCCTGCCGTGGCCCGTGCGCGTAGAGCGCGTCGTGGGCGCGAGCATGGCGGGGCGGATAGCGGGCACGAGGGGGGAGGGAGCGTGGGTGCGTGCCCAGTTGCTAGCTCCGGGTATAAAGCCGCGATGGTGATCGTTGTAACGATGCGGCCTGAGTAGTTGCTCAGGGAAAGCAGCGTTCGTGCGCTGGGAAACTCTCGCCGTGTCCCTGTCCTCTCCTTCTTCCTCCTTCTCCTTTGTTGGTTCGAGCCACAGATACAGAGAGCGAGCTCAGCGAGCGAGAGAGGAGAGCTAGGGTTAGAGCTTGGCGGTTCCAATAGAAACCTTCAAAGAGTTGTTGAGTACTATGATTCGATAAAACAAACCATTTTTGTTTAAATCAGTGGGACGATGTAACACTCGTGAAATATCAACTTAATCATGATATTTCAAAGTGCCTACCAAATTGTTGCCACACCAAACCGCAGGATAACAACTCTGTGATCATCCCTATAGGGTAGCCATCCTAAAATCTCTCCCAACAAACCAGGAAGTAATTTTAGCATAAAATTTCTCTCAAATCCGGTGAAACAAGAAATGATCAATAGATGAAAACTGACCACACCAGGGGCATATGCTATCCGTGGAGCCACTACGAGTAAGAATTTGCTCCTTGGTTGATAACCTCAGAAGACATATTCTATAATATATAACATAGCCGCAGTATAACATATAACCTAGGGGAAGCTATTAGCCGCCTTATAACATATAACATAATGGCTCCATGCGTAGCAACCCTCAGGACACATGGTCTATAATATATAACATAGGGGCGGCTATTAGCCACCTCATAAGTCATAACGGTGACTCTCTGGCTGGTAACCCTCAGAACAAACATTTTATAATATACTCCCTCCGTTCCTAAATATAAGTCTTTTTAGAAATTCCATTATGGACTACTCCCTCCGTCCGAAAATACTTGTCATCAAAATGGACAAAAAGAGATGTATTTAGAATTAAAATACATCTAGATACATCCCATTTTATCCATTTTGATGACAAGTATTTCCGGACGGAGGGAGTACATATGAAGCAGAATGAATGAATGTGCACCATATTATGTCTATATACATCCGTATGTAGTTTTTAGCGAAATATCTAAAAATACTTATATTTAGGAACGAAGGGAGCATGACATAGGGGCGGCTGTTAGCAGCCTTATAATATATAATATAGTGAGGGCTAATTAGCGAAGCAGGGGCAAGGAGCAAAGACACGGTTTTCTGCTAACTGGCCAATGCATCATTGATTGGAATGTATTCAAGATTGTCCATGTTCCACATTACGGTTGTGAACAGAAACCGAGCACTTGTGGGGTGCCGTCCTGTTTGTGTGGCAAAGAACTCTCTGACTAATTATTAGGCTGGTCACAATGGATAAGAACATAAGCTAGTAACTTACACACTTCCCTAGACAATGTTACTACCACCATAGTGGGTAGGAACATGTATGTAGTGTCTTGCAACGATGTATTTATTAGGTTATAGACTCATTGTTTCTTGGAGTGTGTGATGTTCCGGTAACTTAGCTAGTTACCACAAACACCTCTCTCTTCATTAAATATGTGCCACATAAGCAAAGTTGTATTGAAGTGTGTGATGTTATTCCTAAGTTTCTCCCCACTGTGACCAGCCTTAATTATTCATGTACAGCTAGCTAGCTTCTAGCCAATATGTTACTCAGTCAGGTCGCCCAGCTGAAAGAAAGTGTAGGTCTAAGTTTAAATGAGGGTTGACTCTAGCTTCCTTACGTATGGTTCTCACTATGTCTTGGTAAACAATATTTGATCGGTTAAACGATGTCTCTGGTCAACAACTACTTCATCGATATGTACTTTATATGTAGCACATATTTGATGTTGTAGATTTGTCTCCAGGGTTGTTTTACTACTAGTGATTACAGTTCATTCGACAAAGAAATATCAACAGTCAACACCGATAGACATTTAATCAAGATCATCTCCTACGCATGAATCTTGATGCCAGCAGGTTGGTTACTTTTTCTATATGTAAGATATTACAGTGAAAAGATCAGCACTCCCCTCAATAACAAATAGCTCGTGACAAAACAAAAAATGTTGGTTGCATGACGTTGTTCAGTATTCCCAAGGTACTAGTTTATACAACTGTTACAGTGATTGGCGATTTTAGGG
>NW_021178715.1:0-3000 GCF_002162155.2 Triticum dicoccoides
GCCAGCCTCAAGGCTTGGTTCGTCGGAGCCGATCGTGTCCGTGCAGCGCGGCTGGGCACGTTGCGCAGCGAGTTCGAACTCCTGCCGCGGGGAGTCGCTGGACGCCTTCGCCGGGAAGATCAGCGGCATGGAGGCGCGCTACGCCGGGCTGGGAGCGACCCTCGACGACGCGGCGATGGTGAAGAAGCTGCTGGACTGCGTCCTGGATCGCCTATACGCGGCGGTCGCCGGGATGGAGCAGTTCTACGACTTGTCGGAGCTGCTGTTCGAGGGTGCGTTGGGGTGCCTGAAGGCGTTCGACGAGCGGCTGCGTCGACGTGGGCAGGCGGGAGGCGAGCGCGCGGACGGGTAGTTGATGTACACGGCGGCGTAGTGGAGAGCTCGGGATTGGCAGCAGGGAGGTGCACGGGACGACGACGACGTGTGCAGCAACGCATCGGGCTTCGGCAACAACCGGCGCGGGCGCTGCTATAAGTGTGGTTAGCGCGGCCACTTCAAACGTGAGTGCCCTCAGCTGAGGAAGGCGCCAGCGGCGGAACGGGCCCTGCTGGTGAACGACGGCGTTGAGGACGGCGGGCTGCTCTGAGCTGCGGCTTAGGGAGGTGAAATGTAGGGCTAATAAGCCGCAGGTGGCTTGTCGAGCTCGACAAGCTCGCGTATGGGCACGAGCTGGATGCGTCGGGTCCGTGGCGAGTAGCGCGCGCGCGTATGTGTAGCGCGGGAGTGTCCGTGCGGGTGTGCGCAGTGTGCGTGTGTCTGACCGCGAGCCATTGGCGAGCCACGCGGGGTGATCGCGTGCAATCTGTTGGAGGCCTGCCGTGGCCCGTGCGCGTAGAGCGCGTCGTGGGCGCGAGCATGGCGGGGCGGATAGCGGGCACGAGGGGGGAGGGAGCGTGGGTGCGTGCCCGGTTGCTAGCTCCGGGTATAAAGCCGCGATGGTGATCGTTGTAACGATGCGGCCTGAGTAGTTGCTCAGGGAAAGCAGCGTTCGTGCGCTGGGAAACTCTCGCCGTGTCCCTGTCCTCTCCTTCTTCCTCCTTCTCCTTTGTTGGTTCGAGCCACAGATACAGAGAGCGAGCTCAGCGAGCGAGAGAGGAGAGCTAGGGTTAGAGCTTGGCGGTTCCAATAGAAACCTTCAAAGAGTTGTTGAGTACTATGATTCGATAAAACAAACCATTTTTGTTTAAATCAGTGGGACGATGTAACACTCGTGAAATATCAACTTAATCATGATATTTCAAAGTGCCTACCAAATTGTTGCCACACCAAACCGCAGGATAACAACTCTGTGATCATCCCTATAGGGTAGCCATCCTAAAATCTCTCCCAACAAACCAGGAAGTAATTTTAGCATAAAATTTCTCTCAAATCCGGTGAAACAAGAAATGATCAATAGATGAAAACTGACCACACCAGGGGCATATGCTATCCGTGGAGCCACTACGAGTAAGAATTTGCTCCTTGGTTGATAACCTCAGAAGACATATTCTATAATATATAACATAGCCGCAGTATAACATATAACCTAGGGGAAGCTATTAGCCGCCTTATAACATATAACATAATGGCTCCATGCGTAGCAACCCTCAGGACACATGGTCTATAATATATAACATAGGGGCGGCTATTAGCCACCTCATAAGTCATAACGGTGACTCTCTGGCTGGTAACCCTCAGAACAAACATTTTATAATATACTCCCTCCGTTCCTAAATATAAGTCTTTTTAGAAATTCCATTATGGACTACTCCCTCCGTCCGAAAATACTTGTCATCAAAATGGACAAAAAGAGATGTATTTAGAATTAAAATACATCTAGATACATCCCATTTTATCCATTTTGATGACAAGTATTTCCGGACGGAGGGAGTACATATGAAGCAGAATGAATGAATGTGCACCATATTATGTCTATATACATCCGTATGTAGTTTTTAGCGAAATATCTAAAAATACTTATATTTAGGAACGAAGGGAGCATGACATAGGGGCGGCTGTTAGCAGCCTTATAATATATAATATAGTGAGGGCTAATTAGCGAAGCAGGGGCAAGGAGCAAAGACACGGTTTTCTGCTAACTGGCCAATGCATCATTGATTGGAATGTATTCAAGATTGTCCATGTTCCACATTACGGTTGTGAACAGAAACCGAGCACTTGTGGGGTGCCGTCCTGTTTGTGTGGCAAAGAACTCTCTGACTAATTATTAGGCTGGTCACAATGGATAAGAACATAAGCTAGTAACTTACACACTTCCCTAGACAATGTTACTACCACCATAGTGGGTAGGAACATGTATGTAGTGTCTTGCAACGATGTATTTATTAGGTTATAGACTCATTGTTTCTTGGAGTGTGTGATGTTCCGGTAACTTAGCTAGTTACCACAAACACCTCTCTCTTCATTAAATATGTGCCACATAAGCAAAGTTGTATTGAAGTGTGTGATGTTATTCCTAAGTTTCTCCCCACTGTGACCAGCCTTAATTATTCATGTACAGCTAGCTAGCTTCTAGCCAATATGTTACTCAGTCAGGTCGCCCAGCTGAAAGAAAGTGTAGGTCTAAGTTTAAATGAGGGTTGACTCTAGCTTCCTTACGTATGGTTCTCACTATGTCTTGGTAAACAATATTTGATCGGTTAAACGATGTCTCTGGTCAACAACTACTTCATCGATATGTACTTTATATGTAGCACATATTTGATGTTGTAGATTTGTCTCCAGGGTTGTTTTACTACTAGTGATTACAGTTCATTCGACAAAGAAATATCAACAGTCAACACCGATAGACATTTAATCAAGATCATCTCCTACGCATGAATCTTGATGCCAGCAGGTTGGTTACTTTTTCTATATGTAAGATATTACAGTGAAAAGATCAGCACTCCCCTCAATAACAAATAGCTCGTGACAAAACAAAAAATGTTGGTTGCATGACGTTGTTCAGTATTCCCAAGGTACTAGTTTATACAACTGTTACAGTGATTGGCGATTTTAGGG
>NW_021178716.1:0-2106 GCF_002162155.2 Triticum dicoccoides
TGCTGGAGCTAGCGTCGCGGCGTGCTGGAACCAGCGAGAATTTTTGCTACATCCACTCGTGGCGGAGCTACGACCTGTGACGGTGGAGACGATGATTTGCTACAACCATCGTCTGCTTTTGCTACGACCGACGGGAAAATTTGCTACATCCATTCATGGCGGAGATGCGACACGGGGAGGTGGCGACGGTTTTTATTGCAATCATCGTTGTTTTTGGCTACGACCGGCAGGGTCTTTTGCTACATCCATTAAATGGCGTTGACTAGTGGCCGTCATTCGTGCAACCCCATGCAGCAAGCGTCGACGAGAAAAAGCTTCAACGGGCATGGGGAAAAGCTTCAACGGGGTGGATAAAAGCTTCAACGTGCGTGAGAAAAAGCTTCAAACCGGGGTGCGAGTGGTGACGCTGAGAGTTGCGGCCGTGATACGGTGGTGCTTTGATGACGTGCTACATGAATGGATGACGGTCATGGCTACATGCTCAACAACAGAAACATCGGACGGCACAGTTTTACTACGAGGGGCGACGACATACTGTTGGAACCAGCGATGACAGGTGCTATGAAGGTGACCACCGGTAACGAGGGCGGCGACTAGCGTTGAGGCAAGCGGCAAGGACTCCCGGCGAGCTGGCTGGCGGAAGAACCACTGGGCTACACGCGATGGGGCGTCATGGCTTTTGATTTGTTTCCCTAATGAAGCAATTAGCGAAAGGAAAGGCTAGTACATATCGTGTGGCTGTAACTTAAACAAATCATACGCGGGCGGTGCGACCGGCCGAAATTTCGGCCGGCGCACCGGCGCATATCACTGGCCTTTCAATAACGCGTGCATGTTTTATAGGACTACTACTATGAGGAAGAAAAGTCTTTGGCGGCATCTATACCGCGTAAAACAAAACAAAAAGTGATTGGTAGTTACGTATAGGCTTAGGCTTGTTGCTCTTCCGAGAAGGATCGATCTGAACCTGCTAAAAGTCTCATGTGTCGCACTTTGTTCATAGCGAGATGCAGCCTTTTTCCTACTTCTCTCTCGTACGGTCAGATCCCGCTTCGCAGGGGAAATAGGACATGGGAACTGTCTTCCTCCGCCCCAAAACCAACAGTTGATCCATGCTTTGCGGAGGCGGAGGTTACTCTTCCCTTCCCGCTGAAGCATATACATCCGGGGCTCACGGTGGTTGGTGAATTTGCTGCAGCATATAAGGAAAAGATGTCAATAAGAATGGGGCTCTGCTGCGGTCGGCGATAAACTAGGTTAGAATAGCCTAGCCTAATCCGCTATAATTTAGTTGAAATATGTTAGGAATACTAGTGTTTTCGTCTGGTTTATATGAAAATATTTCGATAATTCGATTCACATGTAATTTGTCCGGTTTCTTAAAAGGGCGGTGCTACGCGTCGACCGGCGAATAATCTGAAAATATCCGCCGACTCTGCAGCCGTTGGATGGAGTGTCGAGTAACCGTCTGATCTGTGCAACAAGCTCAATGTTGCGCTTCATCTCTATGAGACACCGATCTTGTTGCAATCTTCCGGAGCCGTTTTTTTCCTTTAATTTCTGCAACAGAAGCCTTGTTGCACTCGGGCTTTTGCGACAAGGACATTGTTACAAAACTTTTTCGAACCATTTTTTCCTCCTATATCTACAACATGAGCCTTGTTGCACTCGGACTTTTCAAACAACAACTTTGTTGTAGAAATTTTCCAGATCATTTTGTCGTTTGCTCTCTATAACAGGAGCTATATTTCATAGAGCCTTTTGCAACAAGAGTCTTGTTGCAAAACTCTTTTCCTAAAGCGGGAAGGAGAGCGCGGCCATGGATGGGGAAGCAAGTGCAACCATGATGAGCGACATGAGCACGGTTGCCGGGGGTGGCTTCGATGCATCACGAGCACTAGCAGAGTCGTCATTCGCCGCCGCCGCCGTTTGCAACAGCATCGTTGTTATAGAAAACTTGTTGCGGGAAACTGAACTCGAGGAGGCGGCAGTTATGGCTGCCTATGTTGTGCTTCCTGGGACGGCAGACGTGGCTTGAGGTCTTGTTCCAGATGCGGCGGCGGAGAAACTTGCGCAGATGAGAGAGAGAGAGAGAGAGAGAGAGAG
>NW_021178717.1:0-1986 GCF_002162155.2 Triticum dicoccoides
CAAAAAGAATTACCTTTGATATAGAGATCATTGAGACTCTCTATATCAGCCTAAGGCAAATCACAGCAATCGATTGGCGGGGTCGGTAGAATGGCATACTTGGACTTGGATGATGTGGATTACCTTGTTGAAGACAACGTAATGGATGAACTTGCTTACCACCGGAAATGGAAGAGACCCATGGTAGAATGGCACATTGACGGTGCAAGCTGGGAACAAAATGCAAATGCTGGGAATGATTCTGGTAACTGGGGAAGAACCCAACAATAGAGAGTGAATTCACTGTTTGAGTAGGTCATAGCATGTCGAGGAAACGAAGAGGATCCCCAGTTAGTGCCGAAGATAACACCTAGCGCTTGAGCGTGCTCTCAAGAACTTGAGCATTCCCATATTCATCAAGGTTTTACCAACATCCGTGTCAAGGATCCTGGCAACACCACATACCACCATGATGAACAACGATGGACGATGCAGATGCATAGGAAGATAACATCAACTCAGATTTCGCCCTAGCGAGGCCAAGGAAACAAAATCTGGATGATCGACCGAGAGACATTTAGCACTCCGCTCCCAATGTTCTCCTTGACGTGCTAGTGTAACCCATTCATAGATATGGTTTGATAACTAGAACATCAAGTAAAGGTCGGACTTCGGGAGCAACAGAATCCATAAGGAACAGTTACAGAGGTAAATCCTACGAAATCCTTATGGGGAGGTGGCCAACTTCTTCAATCAAGATACTACAATAATAGGTCTTTCGGCGGGGTGTGTTGGCCACGACATTCACTTTACCGGTTATCGCGAGACCAATATTATAGTTCTTGGGAAATGCTCCAACCATCATATCTGCCTGAGATTCAGAACTGGTTGGTGTCAGAATATTCCAGACTTATCGAGTCTAGGAAGAAAATGAAAGTTTGCAACACAAATCGGCGAGATGACGTTGCGAGATTCTTGGGAAATGAACTACGATAGCAAGCTCCAAAACATGAGCTGGTTCTGCTACGTACGTGTGAACATGTTGTCTCAGACAAACATGATCACATGGTAGTCTTACAATAAAACACTACCGAGTTCTGGTTGGGAACCATCGCCGTGGATAACGAAGTCCTTGCATAAGTCATATGATTAGCTCTTATAAAGGAACTTCTTCTCCTTGAACAAATCAATCAGTGGCTTGGTGTGCTCGGGACACATATGGAATGAAGATGATCAGTCTAACAGACCACAGAATTCTTCGCACGTGCATGACCGACTTGGGATGATTCCAAAGGAGCAAAAACAAACTTTCTCGAATTCACGGCGGCAGCTTACATCAAAATGCACGTGAATCAAAGGAAGTCATTCCTTTCATCAAACAAGTACTTCATGAGCTAGCATGAAGAAAATGCTTTCAAAAGTTTCCAACACTAACTTAATGTTCAACAACATCATGGAGGAGATAAGGATGTTGTCAATGGACTCAACAACAACTCATCGGAATTTCCATATCACTGGACTTCAACCATCGTGTGAACACGGTGATAGCATTGGTCAGACCCAAAAGATATAATGGTGTATGCTCGAGGGATCAACCACGAGGAAGACAACATTACGAGCATCGTTGGTTCTGACTTGATTTGACGATAGCCCACACTCAAATCAAAGGATTGATAAGACAAAAGGTCCAGCAACTGATCACAGGGACCAATCGATGAAGATATCATCTTTCTTCAACACACACTACACAAGAATATCCCTTTGGAACGAACTAAGTCAGGCAAGCTTTTATCTTCCAACCCTCCAAGTTATCGTTTAGCTTAACCAACTAGCTCAGGGATATCTAACACTGATTCTTGGAGAGAAGGTGGTTCACAAGAAACCAACTTGATCACGAGCTCAACATAACGGTCAGGTGACGACCCGGTGATACTTCCGAGAAGATATTCAGAAAATCACGAACCACCGGTATGTTACTAAGCTCGAGAACAATCTTGCTTTTCAGGG
>NW_021178719.1:0-1170 GCF_002162155.2 Triticum dicoccoides
AGTGCTACAGCCCGGACCCACTTGCTGATGACCGACACGTTCGAAGCTGGGTCATGGATGCCTGTCCCTGTAAGTCTGTGCCACTTTGGGTTTACGACTAGTCATGTCAGCCCGGGCTCTTTATCATATGGATGCTAGCGACACTATCATATACGTGAGCCAAAAGGCGCAAACGGTCCCGGGAAAAGGTAAGACGACACCCGTGGGGATACCGTGCGTGAGGCCGCAAAGTGATATGAGGTGTTACCTGCTAGATCGATGTGACATCGAGTCGGGGTCCTGACAGCGTTGGTATCAGAGCCGGACTGCCTGTAGGTTCTCCAAGCCAAACTGGTCGATGTTGAGTCTAGAAATTCTTTAGTTATATGTAGGGGAATTGTTTGTGGGATGGAACGTAAGGCTCTTTTTACTCCTTATACCTTATGACTTTCTGATCTGAGTCAGTCCATTCTTCTACCGGGGGTTAAGGAATTAGGATCTGTTCTCTCTATCAGGATCACGAGTTACTAATTAGTAGTACCTTATAAGTTTGATGGATACAAGCCTAGTTCAGCTCTACTACCACATTATGTTGCCAGAATGGTTTCAGAACTTTGATATGATGATGATGAGTGGGTACGTAATCCTTTGTCAAATGTCTCAATATCCTTTTTGAGCATTTACAGCTGTTATGCTGCCGAAATTTTGCCAGAAATTCTAATGCCTTTGCATTATGATTGTGCTTTCAGATGGCCACTCGCGACCTCAATCAAGTGGTTCGCCTGACTCGATGCCTAGATGTACCCGGCCATACTGCTAAGTTGGTCAGGGTAATGACTGAGGCTGGATATCGCTGGTATCCCGAGTACACGGTCGAAGAGCAATTCCGAGATTTTAATCAAAGCCAGTATCTCTGCACTGTCAGGATATTTCCATCGTATCCTGGATCCACCGAGCCTCTTCACTGCTCCTATGGACTCGGGGTTACTATTGAGATGGCTGTGCAGGACGCCGCCTACTCTATGATGACCATTATGCGAGTCAGATCTGGGTTATTCCGGGACTCTGATTTCCGGTATATGCCAGGATCACTTCCGGGAGCACAAGGGTATCTCCAGGCTATCTATGCTGACTCCACTCAGGAGGATTCACGGACTCGCACCACTGCTGAGATGCTCGAGGATAAGGACC
>NW_021178720.1:0-1535 GCF_002162155.2 Triticum dicoccoides
CTCACTGATGATTTAAGTAGGTATGGGTATATCTACTTAATGAAACACAAGTCTGAAACCTTTGAAAAGTTCAAGGAATTTCAGAGTGAGGTTGAAAATCAACGTGACAGGAAAATCAAGTTTCTACGATCAGATCGTGGAGGAGAATACTTGAGTCACGAGTTTGGGGCACACTTAAGAAAATGTGGAATAGTTTCACAACTCACGCCGCCTGGAACACCTCAGCGTAATGGTGTGTCCGAACATCGTAATCGCACTCTGTTAGATATGGTGCGATCTATGATGTCTCTTACCGATTTACCGCTTTCCTTTTGGGGCTATGCTTTAGAGACTGCCGCATTCACTTTAAATAGGGCTCCGTCGAAATCCGTTGAGACGACACCGTATGAATTATGGTTTGGGAAGAAACCTAAGCTGTCGTTTCTAAAAGTTTGGGGATGCGATGCTTATGTCAAGAAACTTCAACCTGAGAAGCTCGAACCCAAGTCGGAAAAATGCGTCTTCATAGGATACCCAAAAGAAACTATTGGGTACACCTTCTACCTCAGATCCGAAGGCAAGATCTTTGTTGCCAAGAATGGGTCCTTTCTGGAGAAAGAGTTTCTCTCGAAAGAAGTAAGTGGGAGGAAAGTAGAGCTTGATGAAATATTACCTCTTGAACCAGAAAATGGCGCAACTCAAGAAAATGTTCCTGAGGTGCCCGCACCAACTAGAGAGGAAGTTAATGATAATGATCAAGATACTTCTGATCAAGCCCCTACTGAAATTCGAAGGTCCACAAGGACACGTTCCGCACCAGAGTGGTACGGCAACCCTGTCTTGGAAATCATGCTGTTAGACAACGGTGAACCTTCGAACTATGAAGAAGCGATGGCGGGCCCGGATTCCGACAAATGGCTAGAAGCCATGAAATCCGAGATAGGATCCATGTATGAAAACGAAGTATGGACTTTGACTGACTTGCCCATTGAGCGGCGAGCCATAGAAAATAAATGGATCTTTAAGAAGAAGACAGACGCGGATGGTAATGTGACCATCTATAAAGCTCGGCTTGTCTAAGGGTTATCGACAAGTTCAAGGGGTTGACTACGATGAGACTTTCTCACCGGTAGCGAAGCTGAAGTCCGTCCGAATCATGTTAGCAATTGCCGCATTCTATGATTACGAAATATGGCAAATGGACGTCAAAACGGCATTCCTTAATGGTTTCCTTAAGGAAGAATTGTATATGATGCAGCCGGAAGGTTTTGTCGATCCTAAGAATGCTGACAAAGTGTGCAAGCTCCAACACTCGATTTATGGGCTGGTGCAAGCATCTCGGAGTTGGAACATTCGCTTTGATGAGATGATCAAAGCGTTTGGGTTTACACAGACTTATGGAGAAGCCTGCGTTTACAAGAAAGTGAGTGGGAGCTCTGTAGCATTTCTCATATTATATGTAGATGACATACTGTTGATGGGAAATGATATAGAACTCTTGGACAGCATCAAGGCCTACTTGAATAAAAGTTTTTCAATGAAGGACCTTGGAGAAG
>NW_021178721.1:0-17119 GCF_002162155.2 Triticum dicoccoides
GTTTCATGGGATATTACTCATTGATTTGGGGTTTTGGAGCGATTTTATGGTTACTGAACCCTAATGTGCGCTTACGTGTAGGTCATTAACACTCACAATTTTCGCTGATTCTGGCCCGTTTCGTGGACTATTAATCACCATTTTGGGGTCCCGAAGCGATTTTAATGGTTGCTGAACCCCAAGATGCGCTTACGTGTCATTCATCAACACTCTCCGTTTTGCCCGATTCTGGCCCGTTTCATGGGCTATTACTCACCATTTTGGGGTCCCTGTGCGATTTCCTTGCTTCTTGAACTACAAGGTCCTATTACGTGCAGGTCATCGACACTCGCCGTTTTGGCTGATTCGACCCGTCTCATGGGCTATTGCTCACCTTTTTGAGGTCCTGGAGCGATTTCCACGATTAATGATCCCCGAGGTGCGTTTACTTGTAGGTCATCAACACTTGCAGTTTTGGCCGATTTTGGCGCATTTCGTGGACTATTAGTCACCATTTTGAGGTCTTGGAGCGATTTCCACAATTGATGAACCTCGGTGTGCATTTACGTATCGGTCATTAACACTCGCAGGTTTGGCCGATTCTGGCCCGTTTCGTGGACTATTACTGACCGTTTTGGGGTCCCGAAGCGATTTTCTTGGTTGATGGACCCCATGGTGTGCTTACGTGCATGACATTAACACTCGCCTTTTTGGCCGATTCTGGCCCATTTCGTGGACTATTACTCACCGTTTTGGGATCCCAGAGCGACTTTTATGGTTGCTGAACCCCAAGGTGCGCTTATGTATCGTTCATCAGCACTCACCTCTTTGATGATTCTGACCCGTTTCATAGACTATTACTCACCGTTTTGGGGTAAGGAGCAATTTCCATGGTTACTGAACCCCGAGGTGCCCTTACGTGAAGGTCATTAACACTTGCTGTTTTGGCCGATTCTGGCCCGTTTCGTGGACTACTACTCACCAATTTGGGGTCCCAGAGCGTTTTTTATGGTTGCCGAAGCCCAAGGTGTGATTAGGTGTCGTTCATCAACACTCGCCATTTTGGCCGATTCTGGCCAGTTTCATGGGATATTACTCATTGATTTGGGGTTTTGGAGCGATTTTATGGTTACTGAACCCTAATGTGCGCTTACGTGTAGGTCATTAACACTCACAATTTTCGCTGATTCTGGCCCGTTTCGTGGACTATTAATCACCATTTTGGGGCCCCGAAGCGATTTTAATGGTTGCTGAACCCCAAGATGCGCTTACGTGTCATTCATCAACACTCTCCGTTTTGCCCGATTCTGGCCCGTTTCATGGGCTATTACTCACCATTTTGGGGTCCCTGTGCGATTTCCTTGCTTCTTGAACTACAAGGTCCTATTACGTGCAGGTCATCGACACTCGCCGTTTTGGCTGATTCGACCCGTCTCATGGGCTATTGCTCACCTTTTTGAGGTCCTGGAGCGATTTCCACGATTAATGATCCCCGAGGTGCGTTTACGTGTAGGTCATCAACACTTGCAGTTTTGGCCGATTTTGGCGCATTTCGTGGACTATTATTCACCATTTCGAGGTCTTGGAGCGATTTCCACGATTGATGAACCTCGGTGTGCATTTACGTATCGGTCATTAACACTCGCAGGTTTGGCCGATTCTGGCCCGTTTCGTGGACTATTACTGACCGTTTTGGGGTCCCGAAGCGATTTTCTTGGTTTATGGACCCCATGGTGCGCTTACGTGCATGACATTAACACTCGCCATTTTGGCCGATTCTGGCCCATTTCGTGGACTATTACTCACTGTTTTGGGATCCCAGAGCGTCTTTTATGGTTGCTGAACCCCAAGGTGCGCTTATGTATCGTTCATCAGCACTCACCTCTTTGATGATTCTGACCCGTTTCATAGACTATTACTCACCGTTTTGGGGTAAGGAGCAATTTCCATGGTTACTGAACCCCGAGGTGCCCTTACGTGCAGGTCATTAACACTTGCTGTTTTGGCCGATTCTGGCCCGTTTCGTGGACTACTACTCACCAATTTGGGGTCCCAGAGCGTTTTTTATGGTTGCCGAAGCCCAAGGTGTGATTAGGTGTCGTTCATCAACACTCGCCATTTTGGCCGATTCTGGCCCGTTTCATGGGATATTACTCATTGATTTGGGGTTGTGGAGCGATTTTATGGTTACTGAACCCTAATGTGCGCTTACGTGTAGGTCATTAACACTCACAATTTTCGCTGATTCTGGCCCGTTTCGTGGACTATTAATCACCATTTTGGGGTCCCGAAGCGATTTTAATGGTTGCTGAACCCCAAGATGCGCTTACGTGTCATTCATCAACACTCTCCGTTTTGCCCGATTCTGGCCCGTTTCATGGGCTATTACTCACCATTTTGGGGTCCGTGTGCGATTTCCTTGCTTCTTGAACTACAAGGTCCTATTACGTGCAGGTCATCGACACTCGCCGTTTTGGCTGATTCGACCCGTCTCATGGGCTATTGCTCACCTTTTTGAGGTCCTGGAGCGATTTCCACGATTAATGATCCCCGAGGTGCGTTTACGTGTAGGTCATCAACACTTGCAGTTTTGGCCAATTTTGGCGCATTTCGTGGACTATTATTCACCATTTTGAGGTCTTGGAGCGATCTCCACGATTGATGAACCTCGGTGTGCATTTACCTATCGGTCATCAACACTCGCAGGTTTGGCCGATTCTGGCCCGTTTCGTGGACTATTACTGACCGTTTTGGGGTCCCGAAGCGATTTTCTTGGTTTATGGACCCCATGGTGCGCTTACGTGCATGACATTAACACTCGCCATTTTGGCCGATTCTGGCCCATTTTGTGGACTATTACTCACTGTTTTGGGATCCCAGAACGACTTTTATGGTTGCTGAACCCCAAGGTGCGCTTATGTATCGTTCATCAGCACTCACCTCTTTGATGATTCTGACCCGTTTCATAGACTATTACTCACCGTTTTGGGGTAAGGAGCAATTTCCATGGTTACTGAACCCCGAGGTGCCCTTACGTGCAGGTCATTAACACTTGCTGTTTTGGCCGATTCTGGCCCGTTTCGTGGACTACTACTCACCAATTTGGGGTCCCAGAGCGTTTTTTATGGTTGCCGAAGCCCAAGGTGTGATTAGGTGTCGTTCATCAACACTCGCCATTTTGGCCGATTCTGGCCCGTTTCATGGGATATTACTCATTGATTTGGGGTTTTGGAGCGATTTTATGGTTACTGAACCCTAATGTGCGCTTACGTGTAGGTCATTAACACTCACAATTTTCGCTGATTTTGGCCCGTTTCATGGACTATTAATCACCATTTTGGGGTCCCGAAGCGATTTTAATGGTTGCTGAACCCCAAGATGCGCTTACGTGTCATTCATCAACACTCTCCGTTTTGCCCGATTCTGGCCCGTTTCATGGGCTATTACTCACCATTTTGGGGTCCCTGTGCGATTTCCTTGCTTCTTGAACTACAAGGTCCTATTACGTGCAGGTCATCGACACTCGCCGTTTTGGCTGATTCGACCCGTCTCATGGGCTATTGCTCACCTTTTTGAGGTCCTGGAGCGATTTCCACGATTAATGATCCCCGAGGTGCGTTTACGTGTAGGTCATCAACACTTGCAGTTTTGGCCAATTTTGGCGCATTTCGTGGACTATTACTCACCATTTTGAGGTCTTGGAGCGATCTCCACGATTGATGAACCTCGGTGTGCATTTACCTATCGGTCATCAACACTCGCAGGTTTGGCCGATTCTGGCCCGTTTCGTGGACTATTACTGACCGTTTTGGGGTCCCGAAGCGATTTTCTTGGTTTATGGACCCCATGGTGCGCTTACGTGCATGACATTAACACTCGCCGTTTTGGCCGATTCTGGCCCATTTCGTGGACTATTACTCACTGTTTTGGGATCCCAGAGCGACTTTTATGGTTGCTGAACCCCAAGGTGCGCTTATGTATCGTTCATCAGCACTCACCTCTTTGATGATTCTGACCCGTTTCATAGACTATTACTCACCGTTTTGGGGTAAGGAGCAATTTCCATGGTTACTGAACCCCGAGGTGCCCTTACGTGCAGGTCATTAACACTTGCTGTTTTGGCCGATTCTGGCCCGTTTCGTGGACTACTACTCACCAATTTGGGGTCCCAGAGCGTTTTTATGGTTGCCGAAGCCCAAGGTGTGATTAGGTGTCGTTCATCAACACTCGCCATTTTGGCCGATTCTGGCCCGTTTCATGGGATATTACTCATTGATTTGGGGTTTTGGAGCGATTTTATGGTTACTGAACCCTAATGTGCGCTTACGTGTAGGTCATTAACACTCACAATTTTTGCTGATTCTGGCCCGTTTCGTGGACTATTAATCACCATTTTGGGGTCCCGAAGCGATTTTAATGGGTGCTGAACCCCAAGATGCGCTTACGTGTCATTCATCAACACTCTCCGTTTTGCCCAATACTGGCCCGTTTCATGGGCTATTACTCACCATTTTGGGGTCCCTGTGGGATTTCCTTGCTTCTTGAACTACAAGGTCCTATTACGTGCAGGTCATCGACACTCGCCGTTTTGGCTGATTCGACCCGTCTCATGGGCTATTGCTCACCTTTTTGAGGTCCTGGAGTGATTTCCACGATTAATGATCCCCGAGGTGCGTTTACGTGTAGGTCATCAACACTTGCAGTTTTGGCCAATTTTGGCACATTTCATGGACTATTACTCACCATTTTGAGGTCTTGGAGCGATCTCCACGATTGATGAACCTCGGTGTGCATTTACCTATCGGTGATCAACACTCGCAGGTTTGGCCGATTCTGGCCCGTTTCGTGGACTATTACTGACCGTTTTGGGGTCCCGAAGCGATTTTCTTGGTTTATGGACCCCATGGTGCGCTTACGTGCATGACATTAACACTCGCCATTTTGGCCGATTCTGGCCCATTTCCTGGACTATTACTCACTATTTTGGGATCCCAGAGCGACTTTTATGGTTGCTGAACCCCAAGGTGCGCTTATGTATCGTTCATCAGCACTCACCTCTTTGATGATTCTGACCCGTTTCATAGACTATTACTCACCGTTTTGGGGTAAGGAGCAATTTCCATGGTTACTGAATCCCGAGGTGCCCTTATGTGCAGGTCATTAACACATGCTGTTTTGGCCGATTCTGGCCCGTTTCGTGGACTACTACTCACCAATTTGGGGTCCCAGAGCGTTTTTTATGGATGCCGAAGCCCAAGGTGTGATTAGGTGTCGTTCATCAACACTCGCCATTTTTGCCGATTCTGGCCCGTTTCATGGGATATTACTCATTGATTTGGGGTTTTGGAGCGATTTTATGGTTACTGAACCCTAATGTGCGCTTACGTGTAGGTCATTAACACTCACAATTTTCGCTGATTCTGGCCCGTTTCGTGGACTATTACTCACCATTTTGGGGTCCCGAAGCGATTTTAATGGTTGCTGAACCCCAAGATGCGCTTACGTGTCATTCATCAACACTCTCCGTTTTGCCCGATTCTGGCCCGTTTCATGGGCTATTACTCACCATTTTGGGGTCCCTGTGCGATTTCCTTGCTTCTTGAACTACAAGGTCCTATTACGTGCAGGTCATCGACACTCGCCGTTTTGGCTGATTCGACCCGTCTCATGGGCTATTGCTCACCTTTTTGAGGTCCTGGAGCGATTTCCACGGTTAATGATCCCCGAGGTGCGTTTACGTGTAGGTCATCAAGACTTGCAGTTTTGGCTAATTTTGGCGCATTTCGTGGACTATTATTCACCATTTTGAGGTCTTGGAGCGATTTCCACGATTGATGAACCTCGGTGTGCATTTACCTATCGGTCATCAACACTCGCAGGTTTGGCCGATTCTGGCCTGTTTCGTGGACTATTACTGACCGTTTTGGGGTCCCGAAGCGATTTTCTTGGTTTATGGACCCCATGGTGCGCTTACGTGCATGACATTAACACTCGCCGTTTTGGCCGATTCTGGCCCATTTCGTGGACTATTACTCACCGTTTTGGGATCCCAGAGCGACTTTTATGGTTGCTGAACCCCAAGGTGCGCTTATGTATCGTTCATCAGCACTCACCTCTTTGATGATTCTGACCCGTTTCATAGACTATTACTCACCGTTTTGGGGTAAGGAGCAATTTCCATGGTTACTGAACCCCGAGGTGCGCTTACGTGCAGGTCATTAACACTTGCTGTTTTGGCATATTCTGGCCCGTTTCATGGACTACTACTCACCAATTTGGGGTCCCAGAGCGTTTTTTATGGTTGCCGAAGCCCAAGGTGTGATTAGGTGTCGTTCATCAACACTCGCCATTTTGGCCGATTCTGGCCCGTTTCATGGGATATTACTCATTGATTTGGGGTTTTGGAGCGATTTTATGGTTACTGAACCCTAATGTGCGCTTACGTGTAGGTCATTAACACTCACAATTTTCACTGATTCTGGCCCGTTTCGTGGACTATTAATCACCATTTTGGGGTCCCGAAGCGATTTTAATGGTTGCTGAACCCCAAGATGCGCTTACGTGTCATTCATCAACACTCTCCGTTTTGCCCGATTCTGGCCCGTTTCATGCTTCTTGAACTACAAGGTCCTATTACGTGCAGCTCATCGACACTCGCCGTTTTGGCTGATTCGACCCGTCTCATGGGCTATTGCTCACCTTTTTGAGGTCCTGGAGCGATTTCCACGGTTAATGATCCCCGAGATGCGTTTACGTGTAGGTCATCAAGACTTGCAGTTTTGGCCAATTTTGGCGCATTTCGTGGACTATTATTCACCATTTTGAGGTCTTGAAGCGATTTCCACGATTGATGAACCTCGGTGTGCATTTACCTATCGGTCATCAACACTCGCAGGTTTGGCCGATTCTGGCCCATTTCGTGGACTATTACTGACCGTTTTGGGGTCCCGAAGCGATTTTCTTGGTTTATGGACCCCATGGTGCGCTTACGTGCATGACATTAACACTCGCCATTTTGGCCGATTCTGGCCCATTTCTTGGACTATTACTCACCGTTTTGGGATCCCAGAGCGACTTTTATGGTTGCTGAACCCCAAGGTGCGATTATGTATCGTTCATCAGCACTCACCTCTTTGATGATTCTGACCCGTTTCATAGACTATTACTCACCGTTTTGGGGTAAGGAGCAATTTCCATGGTTACTGAACCCCGAGGTGCGCTTATGTACAGGTCATTAACACTTGCTGTTTTGGCATATTCTGGCCCGTTTCATGGATCACCAATTTGGGGTCCCAGAGCGTTTTTTATGGTTGCCGAAGCCCAAGGTGTGATTAGGTGTCGTTCATCAACACTCGCCATTTTGGCCGATTCTGGCCCGTTTCATGGGATATTACTCATTGATTTGGGGTTTTGGAGCGATTTTATGGTTACTGAACCCTAATGTGCGCTTACGTGTAGGTCATTAACACTCACAATTTTCACTGATTCTGGCCCGTTTCGTGGACTATTAATCACCATTTTGGGGTCCCGAAGCGATTTTAATGGTTGCTGAACCCCAAGATGCGCTTACGTGTCATTCATCAACACTCTCCGTTTTGCCCGATTCTGGCCCGTTTCATGGGCTATTACTCACCATTTTGGGGTCCCTGTGCGATTTCCTTGCTTCTTGAACTACAAGATCCTATTACGTGCAGGTCATCGACACTCGCCGTTTTGGCTGATTCGACCCGTCTCATGGGCTATTGCTCACCTTTTTGAGGTCCTGGAGCGATTTCCACGGTTAATGATCCCCGAGGTGCGTTTACGTGTAGGTCATCAAGACTTGCAGTTTTGGCCAATTTTGGCGCATTTCGTGGACTATTACTCACCATTTTGAGGTCTTGGAGCGATTTCCACGATTGATGAACCTCGGTGTGCATTTACCTATCGGTCATCAACACTCACAGGTTTGGCCGATTCTGGCCCGTTTCGTGGACTATTACTGACCGTTTTGGGGTCCCGAAGCGATTTTCTTGGTTTATGGACCCCATGGTGCGCTTACGTGCATGACATTAACACTCGCCATTTTGGCCGATTCTGGCCCATTTCGTGGACTATTACTCACCGTTTTGGGATCCCAGAGCGACTTTTATGGTTGCTGAACCCCAAGGTGCGCTTATGTATCGTTCATCAACACTCACCTCTTTGATGATTCTGACCCGTTTCTTAGACTATTACTCACCGTTTTGGGGTAAGGAGCAATTTCCATGGTTACTGAACCCCGAGGTGCCCTTACGTGCAGGTCATTAACACTTGCTGTTTTGGCCGATTCTGGCCCGTTTCGTGGACTACTACTCACCAATTTGGGGTCCCAGAGCGTTTTTTATGGTTGCCGAAGCCCAAGGTGTGATTAGGTGTCGTTCATCAACACTCGCCATTTTGGCCGATTCTGGCCCGTTTCATGGGATATTACTCATTGATTTGGGGTTTTGGAGCGATCTTATGGTTACTGAACCCTAATGTGCGCTTATGTGTAGGTCATTAACACTCACAATTTTCGCTGATTCTGGCCCGTTTCGTGGACTATTAATCACCATTTTGGGGTCCCGAAGCAATTTTAATGGTTGCTGAACCCCAAGATGCGCTTACGTGTCATTCATCAACACTCTCCGTTTTGCCCGATTCTGGCCCGTTTCATGGGCTATTATTCACCATTTTGGGGTCCCTGTGTGATTTCCTTGCTTCTTGAACAACAAGGTCCTATTACGTGCAGGTCATCGACACTCACCGTTTTGGCTGATTCGACCCGTCTCATGGGCTATTGCTCACCTTTTTGAGGTCCTGGAGCGATTTCCACGGTTAATGATCCCCGAGGTGCGTTTACGTGTAGGTCATCAACACTTGCAGTTTGGGCCAATTTTAGCGCATTTCGTGGACTATTATTCACCATTTTGAGGTCTTGGAGCGATTTCCACGATTGATGAACCTCGGTGTGCATTTACCTATCGGTCATCAACACTCGCAGGTTTGGCCGATTCTGGCCCGTGTCGTGGACTATTACTGACCGTTTTGGGGTCCCAAAGCGATTTTCTTGGTTTATGGACCCCATGGTGCGCTTACGTGCATGACATTAACACTCGCCATTTTGGCCGATTCTGGCCCATTTCGTGGACTATTACTCACCGTTTTGGGATCCCAGAGCGACTTTTATGGTTGCTGAACCCCAAGGTGCGCTTATGTATCGTTCATCAGCACTCACCTCTTTGATGATTCTGACCCGTTTCATAGACTATTACTCACCGTTTTGGGGTAAGGAGCAATGTCCATGGTTACTGAACCCCGAGGTGCCCTTACGTGCAGGTCATTAACACTTGCTGTTTTGGCCGATTCTGGCCCGTTTCGTGGACTACTACTCACCAATTTGGGGTCCCAGAGCGTTTTTATGGTTCCCGAAGCCCAAGGTGTGATTAGGTGTCGTTCATCAACACTCGCCATTTTGGCCGATTCTGGCCCGTTTCATGGGATATTACTCATTGATTTGGGGTTTTGGAGCGATCTTATGGTTACTGAACCCTAATGTGCGCTTACGTGTAGGTCATTAACACTCACAATTTTCGCTGATTCTGGCCCGTTTCGTGGACTATTAATCACCATTTTGGGGTCCCGAAGCGATTTTAATGGTTGCTGAACCCCAAGATGCGCTTACGTGTCATTCATCAACACTCTCCGTTTTGCCCGATTCTGGCCCGTTTCATGGGCTATTACTGACCATTTTGGGGTCCCTGTGCGATTTCCTTGCTTCTTGAACTACAAGGTCCTATTACGTGCAGGTCATCGACACTCGCCGTTTTGGCTGATTCGACCCGTCTCATGGGCTATTCCTCACCTTTTTGAGGTCCTGGAGCGATTTCCACGATTAATGATCCCCGAGGTGCGTTTACGTGTAGGTCATCAACACTTGCAGTTTTGGCCAATTTTGGCGCATTTCGTGGACTATTACTCACCATTTTGAGGTCTTGGAGCGATTTCCACGATTGATGAACCTCGGTGTGCATTTACCTATCGGTCATCAACACTCGCAGGTTTGGCCGATTCTGGCCCGTTTCGTGGACTATTACTGACCGTTTTGGGGTCCCGAAGCGATTTTCTTGGTTTATGGATCCCATGGTGCGCTTACGTGCATGACATTAACACTCGCCATTTTGGCCGATTCTGGCACATTTCGTGGACTATTACTCACCGTTTTGGGATCCCAGAGCGACTTTTATGGTTGCTGAACCCCAAGGTGCGCTTATGTATCGTTCATCAACACTCACCTCTTTGATGATTCTGCCCGTTTCATAGACTATTACTCACCGTTTTGGGGTAAGGAGCAATTTCCATGGTTACTGAACCCCGAGGTGCCCTTACGTGCAGGTCATTAACACTTGCTGTTTTGGCCGATTCTGGCCCGTTTCGTGGACTACTACTCACCAATTTGGGGTCCCAGAGCGTTTTTTATGGTTGCCGAAGCCCAAGGTGTGATTAGGTGTCGTTCATCAACACTCGCCATTTTGGCCGATTCTGGCCCGTTTCATGGGATATTACTCATTGATTTGGGGTTTTGGAGCGATCTTATGGTTACTGAACGCTAATGTGCGCTTACGTGTAGGTCATTAACACTCACAATTTTCGCTGATTCTGGCCCGTTTCGTGGACTATTAATCACCATTTTGGGGTCCCGAAGCGATTTTAATGGTTGTTGAACCCCAAGATGCGCTTACGTGTCATTCATCAACACTCTCCGTTTTGCCCGATTCTGGCCCGTTTCATGGGCTATTACTCACCATTTTGGGGTCCCTGTGCGATTCCCTTGCTTCTTGAACTACAAGGTCCTATTACGTGCAGGTCATCGACACTCGCCGTTTTGGCTGATTCGACCCGTCTCATGGGCTATTGCTCACCTTTTTGAGGTCCTGGAGCGATTTCCACGATTAATGATCCTCGAGGTGCGTTTACGTGCAGGTCACCAACACTTGCGGTTTTGGCCAACTTTGGCGCATTTCGTGGACTATTATTCACCATTTTGAGGTCTTGGAGCGATTTCCACGATGGATGAACCTCGGTGTGCATTTACCTATCGGTCATCAACACTCGCAGGTTTGGCCGATTCTGGCCCGTTGCGTGGACTATGACTGACCGTTTTGGGGTCCCGAAGCGATTTTCTTGGTTTATGGACCCCATGGTGCGCTTACGTGCATGACATTAACACTCGCCATTTTGGCCGATTCTGGCCCATTTCGTGGACTATTACTCACCGTTTTGGGATCCCAGAGCGACTTTTATGGTTGCTGAACCCCAAGGTGCGCTTATGTATCGTTCATCAGCACTCACCTCTTTGATGATTCTGACCCGTTTCATAGACTATTACTCACCGTTTTGGGGTAAGGAGCAATTTCCATGGTTACTGAACCCCGAGGTGCCCTTACGTGCAGGTCATTAACACTTGCTGTTTTGGCCGATTCTGGCCCGTTTCGTGGACTACTACTCACCAATTTGGGGTCCCAGAGCGTTTTTTATGGTTGCCGAAGCCCAAGGTGTGATTAGGTGTCGTTCATCAACACTCGCCATTTTGGCCGATTCTGGCCCGTTTCATGGGATATTACTCATTGATTTGGGGTTTTGGAGCGATCTTATGGTTACTGAACGCTAATGTGCGCTTACGTGTAGGTCATTAACACTCACAATTTTCGCTGATTCTGGCCCGTTTCGTGGACTATTAATCACCATTTTGGGGTCCCGAAGCGATTTTAATGGTTGCTGAACCCCAAGATGCGCTTACGTGTCATTCATCAACACTCTCCGTTTTGCCCGATTCTGGCCCGTTTCATGGGCTATTACTCACCATTTTGGGGTCCCTGTGCGATTTCCTTGCTAGTTGAACTACAAGGTCCTATTACGTGCAGGTCATCGACACTCGCCGTTTTGGCTGATTCGACCCGTCTCATGGGCTATTGCTCACCTTTTTGAGGTCCTGGAGCGATTTCCACGATTAATGATCCTCGAGGTGCGTTTACGTGCAGGTCACCAACACTTGCAGTTTTGGCCAACTTTGGCGCATTTCGTGGACTATTATTCACCATTTTGAGGTCTTGGAGCGATTTCCACGATGGATGAACCTCGGTGTGCATTTACCTATCGGTCATCAACACTCGCAGGTTTGGCCGATTCTGGCCCGTTGCGTGGACTATGACTGACCGTTTTGGGGTCCCGAAGCGATTTTCTTGGTTTATGGACCCCATGGTGCGCTTACGTGCATGACATTAACACTCGCCATTTTGGCCGATTCTGGCCCATTTCGTGGACTATTACTCACCGTTTTGGGATCCCAGAGCGACTTTTATGGTTGCTGAACCCCAAGGTGCGCTTATGTATCGTTCATCAGCACTCACCTCTTTGATGATTCTGACCCGTTTCATAGACTATTACTCACCGTTTTGGGGTAAGGAGCAATTTCCATGGTTACTGAACCCCGAGGTGCCCTTACGTGCAGGTCATTAACACTTGCTGTTTTGGCCGATTCTGGCCCGTTTCGTGGACTACTACTCACCAATTTGGGGTCCCAGAGCGTTTTTTATGGTTGCCGAAGCCCAAGGTGTGATTAGGTGTCGTTCATCAACACTCGCCATTTTGGCCGATTCTGGCCCGTTTCATGGGATATTACTCATTGATTTGGGGTTTTGGAGCGATTTTATGGTTACTGAACCCTAATGTGCGCTTACGTGTAGGTCATTAACACTCACAATTTTCACTGATTCTGGCCCGTTTCGTGGACTATTAATCACCATTTTGGGGTCCCGAAGCGATTTTAATGGTTGCTGAACCCCAAGATGCGCTTACGTGTCATTCATCAACACTCACCGTTTTGCCCGATTCTGGCCCGTTTCATGGGCTATTACTCACCATTTTGGGGTCCCTGTGCGATTCCCTTGCTTCTTGAACTACAAGGTCCTATTACGTGCAGGTCATCGACACTCGCCGTTTTGGCTGATTCGACCCGTCTCATGGGCTATTGCTCACCTTTTTGAGGTCCTGGAGCGATTTCCATGGTTAATGATCCCCGAGGTGCGTTTACGTGTAGGTCATCAACACTTGCAGTTTTGGCCGATTTTGGTGCATTTCATGGACAATTACTCACCATTTTGAGGTCTTGGAGCGATTTCCACGATTGATGAACCTCGGTGTGCATTTACCTATCGGTCATCAACACTCGCAGGTTTGGCCGATTCTGGCCCGTTTCGTGGACTATTACTGACCGTTTTGGGGTCCCGAAGCGATTTTCTTGGTTTATGAACCCCATGGTGCGCTTACGTGCATGACATTAACACTCGCCATTTTGGCCGATTCTGGCCCATTTCGTGGACTATTACTCACCGTTTTGGGATCCCAGAGCGACTTTTATGGTTGCTGAACCCCAAGGTGCGCTTATGTATCGTTCATCAGCACTCACCTCTTTGATGATTCTGACCCGTTTCATAGACTATTACTCACCGCTTTGGGGTAAGGAGCAATTTCCATGGTTACTGAACCCCGAGGTGCGCTTACGTGCAGGTCATTAACACTTGCTGTTTTGGCATATTCTGGCCCGTTTCATGGACTACTACTCACCAATTTGGGGTCCCAGAGCGTTTTTTATGGTTGCCGAAGCCCAAGGTGTGATTAGGTGTCGTTCATCAACACTCGCCATTTTGGCCGATTCTGGCCCGTTTCATGGGATATTACTCATTGATTTGGGGTTTTGGAGCGATTTTATGGTTACTGAACCCTAATGTGCGCTTACGTGTAGGTCATTAACACTCACAATTTTCACTGATTCTGGCCCGTTTCGTGGACTATTAATCACCATTTTGGGGTCCCGAAGCGATTTTAATGGTTGCTGAACCCCAAGATGCGCTTACGTGTCATTCATCAACACTCTCCGTTTTGCCCGATTCTGGCCCGTTTCATGGGCTATTACTCACCATTTTGGGGTCCCTATGCGATTCCCTTGCTTCTTGAACTACAAGGTCCTATTACGTGCAGGTCATCGACACTCGCCGTTTTGGCTGATTCGACCCGTCTCATGGGCTATTGCTCACCTTTTTGAGGTCCTGGAGCGATTTCCACGGTTAATGATCCCCGAGGTGCGTTTACGTGTAGGTCATCAACACTTGCAGTTTTGGCCGATTTTGGTGCATTTCGTGGACAATTACTCACCATTTTGAGGTCTTGGAGCGAATTCCACGATTGATGAACCTCGGTGTGCATTTACCTATCGGTCATCAACACTCGCAGGTTTGGCCGATTCTGGCCCGTTTCGTGGACTATTACTGACCGTTTTGGGGTCCCGAAGCGATTTTCTTGGTTTATGGACCCCATGGTGCGCTTACGTGCATGACATTAACACTCGCCATTTTGGCCGATTCTGGCCCATTTCGTGGACTATTACTCACCGTTTTGGGATCCCAGAGCGACTTTTATGGTTGCTGAACCCCAAGGTGCGCTTATGTATCGTTCATCAGCACTCACCTCTTTGATGATTCTGACCCGTTTCATAGACTATTACTCACCGTTTTGGGGTAAGGAGCAATTTCCATGGTTACTGAACCCCGAGGTGCGCTTACGTGCAGGTCATTAACACTTGCTGTTTTGGCATATTCTGGCCCGTTTCATGGACTACTACTCACCAATTTGGGGTCCCAGAGCGTTTTTTATGGTTGCCGAAGCCCAAGGTGTGATTAGGTGTCGTTCATCAACACTCGCCATTTTGGCCGATTCTGGCCCGTTTCATGGGATATTACTCATTGATTTGGGGTTTTGGAGCGATTTTATGGTTACTGAACCCTAATGTGCGCTTACGTGTAGGTCATTAACACTCACAATTTTCACTGATTCTGGCCCGTTTCATGGACTATTAATCACCATTTTGGGGTCCCGAAGCGATTTTAATGGTTGCTGAACCCCAAGATGCGCTTACGTGTCATTCATCAACACTCTCCGTTTTGCCCGATTCTGGCCCGTTTCATGGGCTATTACTCACCATTTTGGGGTCCCTGTGCGATTCCCTTGCTTCTTGAACTACAAGGTCCTATTACGTGCAGGTCATCGACACTCGCCGTTTTGGCTGATTCGACCCGTCTCATGGGCTATTGCTCACCTTTTTGAGGTCCTGGAGCGATTTCCACGATTAATGATCCCCGAGATGCATTTACGTGTAGGTCATCAACACTCTCCGTTTTGCCCGATTTTGGCGCATTTCTTGGGCTATTACTCACCATTTTGAGGTCTTGGAGCAATTTCCACGATTGATGAACCTCGGGGTGCATTTACCTATCGGTGATCAACACTCGCAGGTTTGGCCGATTCTGGCCCGTTTCGTGGACTATTACTGACCGTTTTGGGGTCCCGAAGCGATTTTCTTGGTTTATGGACCCCATGGTGCGCTTACGTGCATGACATTAACACTCGCCATTTTGGCCGATTCTGGCCCATTTCGTGGACTATTACTCACCGTTTTGGGATCCCAGAGCGACTTTTATGGTTGCTGAACCCCAAGGTGCGCTTATGTATCGTTCATCAGCACTCACCTCTTTGATGATTCTGACCCGTTTCATAGACTATTACTCACCGTTTTGGGGTAAGGAGCAATTTCCATGGTTACTGAACCCCGAGGTGCGCTTACGTGCAGGTCATTAACACTTGCTGTTTTGGCATATTCTGGCCCGTTTCATGGACTACTACTCACCAATTTGGGGTCCCAGAGCGTTTTTTATGGTTGCCGAAGCCCAAGGTGTGATTAGGTGTCGTTCATCAACACTCGCCATTTTGGCCGATTCTGGCCCGTTTCATGGGATATTACTCATTGATTTGGGGTTTTGGAGCGATTTTATGGTTACTGAACCCTAATGTGCGCTTACGTGTAGGTCATTAACACTCACAATTTTCACTGATTCTGGCCCGTTTCGTGGACTATTAATCACCATTTTGGGGTCCCGAAGCGATTTTAATGGTTGCTGAACCCCAAGATGCGCTTACGTGTCATTCATCAACACTCACCGTTTTGCCCGATTCTGGCCCGTTTCATGGGCTATTACTCACCATTTTGGGGTCCCTGTGCGATTCCCTTGCTTCTTGAACTACAAGGTCCTATTACGTGCAGGTCATCGACACTCGCCGTTTTGGCTGATTCGGCCCGTCTCATGGGCTATTGCTCACCTTTTTGAGGTCCTGGAGCGATTTCCACGGTTAATGATCCCCGAGGTGCGTTTACGTGTAGGTCATCAACACTTGCAGTTTTGGCCGATTTTGGTGCATTTCGTGGACAATTACTCACCATTTTGAGGTCTTGGAGCGATTTCCACGATTGATGAACCTCGGTGTGCATTTACCTATCGGTCATCAACACTCGCAGGTTTGGCCGATTCTGGCCCGTTTCGTGGACTATTACTGACCGTTTTGGGGTCCCGAAGCGATTTTCTTGGTTTATGAACCCCATGGTGCGCTTACGTGCATGACATTAAGACTCGCCATTTTGGCCGATTCTGGCCCATTTCGTGGACTATTACTCACCGTTTTGGGATCCCAGAGCGACTTTTATGGTTGCTGAACCCCAAGGTGCGCTTATGTATCGTTCATCAGCACTCACCTCTTTGATGATTCTGACCCGTTTCATAGACTATTACTCACCGCTTTGGGGTAAGGAGCAATTTCCATGGTTACTGAACCCCGAGGTGCGCTTACGTGCAGGTCATTAACACTTGCTGTTTTGGCATATTCTGGCCCGTTTCATGGACTACTACTCACCAATTTGGGGTCCCAGAGCGTTTTTTATGGTTGCCGAAGCCCAAGGTGTGATTAGGTGTCGTTCATCAACACTCGCCATTTTGGCCGATTCTGGCCCGTTTCATGGGATATTACTCATTGATTTGGGGTTTTGGAGCGATTTTATGGTTACTGAACCCTAATGTGCGCTTACGTGTAGGTCATTAACACTCACAATTTTCACTGATTCTGGCCCGTTTCGTGGACTATTAATCACCATTTTGGGGTCCCGAAGCGATTTTAATGGTTGCTGAACCCCAAGATGCGCTTACGTGTCATTCATCAACACTCTCCGTTTTGCCCGATTCTGGCCCGTTTCATG
>NW_021178722.1:0-1040 GCF_002162155.2 Triticum dicoccoides
TTGAGCGATTCTCCTCCATCTTTTAGCTATAGAACTTGTTGGAGACTTCATATCTCTCAACTCGGGTATTTGCTTGAAATATTAACTTCAATTACTGGAACATCTCATATGGTCCATGATGTTCAAAACATCTTTGAAGTCCCGATTCTAAGCCATAAAGCATGGTGCACAAAACTATCAAGTAGTCATCATATTGAGCTAGCCAAACGTTCATAACGTCTGCATCTGCTCCTGCAATAGGTCTGTCACCTAGCGGTGCATTAAGGACATAATTCTTCTGTGCAGCAATGAGGATAAACCTCAGATCACGGATCAAATCCGCATCATTGCTACTAACATTTTCAACACAATTTTCTCTAGGAACATATCAAAATAAACATATGAAAGCAACAACGCAAGCTATTGATCTTACAACATAATTTGCAAAATACTACCAGGACTAAGTTCATGATAAATTTAAGTTCAATTAATCATATTACTTAAGAACTCCCACTTAGATAGACATCCCTCTAATCCTCTAAGTGATTACGTGATCCAAATCAACTAAACCATGACCGATCATCACGTGAGATGGAGTAGTTTTCAATGGTGAACATCGTTATGTTGATCATATCTACTATATGATTCACGCTCGACCTTTCGGTCTCCGTGTTCCGAGGCCATATCTGCATATGCTAGGCTCGTCAAGTTTAACCTGAGTATTCTGCGTGTGCAAAACTGGCTTGCACCCGTTGTAGATGGACGTAGAGCTTATCACACCTGATCATCACGTGGTGTCTGGGCACGACGAACTTTGGCAACGGTGCATACTCAGGGAGAACACTTCTTGATAATTTAGTGAGAGATCATCTTATAATGCTACCGTCAATCAAAGCAAGATAAGATGCATAAAAAGATAAACATCACATGCAATCAATATAAGTGATATGATATGGCCATCATCATCTTGTGCTTGTGATCTCCATCTCCAGAAGCACCGTCATGATCACCATCGTCACCGGCGCGACACCTTGATCTCCATCGTAGCATCGTTGTCGTCT
>NW_021178723.1:0-1087 GCF_002162155.2 Triticum dicoccoides
TGGAAGCTTATGATATTGATCATGAAACTTCGGATCAAGTCACTCCCAAACCTCGTAGGATGACAAGGATGCGTACTACTTCAGAGTGGTACGTAATCCTGTCTTGAAGGTCATGTTGCTAGACAACAATGAACCTACGAGCTATGGAGAAGCGATGGTGGGCCCGGATTCCGATAAATGGCTTGAGGCCATAAAATTCGAGAGAGGATCCATGTATGAAAACAAAGTGTAGACTTTGGCAGAACGGCTCGATGGTCGTAAGGCTAATGAGTACAGATGGATTTCAAAAGGAAGACGGACAATGATGGTAAATGTCACCATTAAGAAAGCTCGACTTGTCGTTAAGATGTTTTCCGACAAGTTCAAGGAGTTGACTACGATGAGATTTTCTCACTCGTAGCGATGCTAAGAGTCTGTTGGAATTATATTAGCGATTACTGCATTATTTATGAAATCTTGCAGATAGGATGTCAAAATATTGTTTCCTCGATGATTTTAATGAGGAAAGGTTGTATGTGATACAACCGGAAGGTTTTGTCAATCCCGAAAGATGCTAATAAGTATGCAAAGCTCCAGCAATCCTTCTAAGGACTGGAGTGAGCATCTCGAAGTTGGAATGTATGCTTTGATGATGATCAAAAATTTTGGGTTTGTACAAAGTTTATGAGAAACTTGTATTTCCAAAGAAGTGAGTGGGAGCACTATAGAATTTCTGATGAGTATATGTTGTTGACATATTGTTGATCAGAAATGACGTAGAATTTCTGGAAAGCATATAGGGTTATTTTGAAAGTGTTTTTCAATGGAAAGCCTGGATTAAGCTACTTGAACGTTGAGCATCAAGATCTATAAGGATAGATCAAAATGCTTAATAATACTTTCAAATGAGCACATACCTTGACATGATCTTGAAGGTGTTCAAGATGGACCAGTCAAAGAAGGAGTTCTTGCCTGAGTTGTAAGGTACGAAGTTAAGACTTAAAGCTCGACCACGGCAGAATAGAGAGAAAGGACGAAGGTCGTCCCCTATGCTTAAGACGTAGGCTCTTCAGTATGCTATGCTGTGTACCGCACCTGAAGTGTGCCT
>NW_021178724.1:0-1397 GCF_002162155.2 Triticum dicoccoides
AGAAGTGTGTGTGTTTGGACAGTCTTTCTAGCATTTGATCAATAAAAGGTAAAGGGTAATGATCTTTCTTAGTAGCCTTATTTAATTTACGGAAATTACCATCCTATAACCTGTAATAATTCTTTGCAGGATCAATTCATCTTTATCATTAGGAACAACGGTAATACCTCCCTTTTTAGGTACACAATGGACAGGGCTTACCCATTTACTATCAGCAACAGGATAAATTATACCTGCCTCAAGGAGCTTTAGTATCTCCTTTCTTACCAGTTCTTTCATATTGGGATTTAGTCGTCGTTGAGGATCTCTAACTGGTTTGGCATCTTTCTCCACTGTAATTTTGTGTCGGCATAACGTGGTACTAATGCCCTTAAGATCATCCAGAGTATATCCAATAGCTGCTTGGTGCTTCTTCAGAGTTTTCAATAATCCTTCTTCTTCTTGCTCTGAAAGGTTAGCACTAATAATAACAGGATATATCTTCTTTTCATCAAGGTAAGCATACTTAAGATTATTAGGTAATGGTTTGAGTTTAAACACGGTATCACCCTTGGGTGGAGGGGGGTCCCCAATAATTTCAACGGGAAGGTTATGTTTCAGCATAGGTTCCTGTTTAAGGAACACTTCATCTATTTCCCTTCTTTCCTTCATAAACATATCATTTTCATGGTCTAGCAAATATTGTTCTAACGGATCAGTAGGAGGTACAGCAATGGAAGCAAGACCAATAATCTCATCCTTACTAGGTGATTCTCTATCACGAGGTTGTCTATGAATTTTAGCAAAATTAAACTCATGAGACATACCGTCTAAGCCAATTGTGACAGTATCCTTTTCACAACCAATTTTAGCATTAACAATATTTAAGAAGGGCCTACCAAAAATAATGGGGAAAAAGTCATCTTGTGGGGAACTAAGAACAAGAAAATCAGCAGGGTATTTAACCTTCCCACACAAGACTTCAACATCTCTAACAATCCCAATTGGTGAAATAGTATCCCTATTGGCAAGCTTGATAGTAACATCAATACCTTCCAACTCAACGGGTGCAATATCATGCATAATTTCTTTATATAAGTCATAGGGTATTGTAGTAGCATTAGCACCCATATCACATAAGCCATGATAAAAACGATCTCCTATTTTAACAAAAATAACAGGCATGCCTACCAAAGGTCTATGTATCTTAGTATCTGGTCTAACAATATTAGCAGTCTCACCACAGAAATAAATAACATGCCCATCTAAATCATCATCCAAGAGATCTTTAACCATAGCAATACTAGGTTCAACTTTGATTTTCTTAGGAGGTGTATAAGTCCTAGTATTACTCTTACGAACAGCAGTCGAAGTTTTAGCATGATCCTTTATCCTAACAGGAAAAGGAGGTTTCTCAA
>NW_021178725.1:0-1049 GCF_002162155.2 Triticum dicoccoides
GGAAAGTGTGTCCGGCCAAATGGGATCGAGCGTGTTGGGCTATGTGGTGCACCCCTGCAGGGAAGTTTAATCTATTCGAATAGCCGTGATCTTCGGTAACAGGACGACTTGGAGTTGTACCTTGACCTTATGACAACTAGAACCGGATACTTAATAAAACACACCCTTCCAAGTGCCAGATACAACCGGTGGTCGCTCTACCTCAGGGATATGAGGAGGGGATCGCCGGGTAGGATTACGCTATGAGATGTTACTTGGAGATGCTACTTGGAGGACTTCAATCTACTCTCTTCTACATGCTGCAAGACGGAGGCTGCCAGAAGCGTAGTCGTCGACAGGACTAGCTATCCCCCTCTTATTCTGGCATTCTGCAGTTCAGTCCACCGATATGGCCTCCTTACACACATACCCATGCATATGTAGTGTAGTTCCTTGCTTGCGAGTACTTTGGATGAGTACTCACGGTTGCTTTCTCCCCCCTTTTTTTCCCTTCCTCTCTTCCTGGTTGTCGCAACCAGATGCTGGAGTCCAGGAGCCAGACGCCACCGTCGACGATGACCCCTACTACACCGGAGGTGCCTACTACTACGTGCTGCCCGCTGACGATGACCTGGAGTAGTTAGGAGGATCCCAGGCAGGAGGCCTGCGCCTCTTTCGATCTGTATCCCAGTTTGTGCTAGCCTTCTTAAGGCAAACTTGTTTAACTTATGTCTGTACCCAGATATTGTTGCTTCCGCTGACTCGTCTATGATCGAGCACTTGTATTCGAGCCCTCGAGGCCCCTGGCTTGTATTATGATGCTTGTATGACTTATTTTATTTGTAGAGTTGTGTTGTGATATCTTCCCGTGAGTCCCTGATCTTGATCGTACACATTTGCGTGCATGATTAGTGTACGATTGAATCGGGGGCGTCACAAGTTGGTATCAGAGCCGACTGCCTGTAGGAATCCCCCTTTCCAACTCCTTGGCCGAAGTTGAGTCTAGTCATTGCAAAACTTTTACTAACTTGGCTGTGTGCCTTACGGGCCCACGTCGCCATTGGGTGGTA
>NW_021178726.1:0-3389 GCF_002162155.2 Triticum dicoccoides
GCATCCTCAGAAGCAGACTCCTCCTCTGAATCCATTTCCTTGCCAACAAAAGCACGAGCCTTGCCGGATGAGCTCTTTTATGTGATGAAGACCTTGATGAGGACTTGGAAGAAGACTTTGAAGATTTCTTCTTCTTCTTGTCATCAGAATCATATTCCTTGCTCTTCTTCTTCTTCTTCTCATTGTCCCACTGTGGACACTCAGAGATATAGTGTCCAGGTTTCTTGCACTTGTGACATGTTCTCTTCTTGTTGTCATGAGTGGAAGCTTCATCAATTCTTGAGCTAGATCGTGAAGACTTTCTAAAGCCCTTCTTCTTGGTGAACTTCTGGAACTTCTTCACAAGCATAGCA
The DNA here is from genome assembly GCF_002162155.2 of Triticum dicoccoides. Lineage (NCBI taxonomy): Eukaryota > Viridiplantae > Streptophyta > Magnoliopsida > Poales > Poaceae > Triticum > Triticum dicoccoides. The sequence continues at coordinate 354 of NW_021178726.1, forward strand.
AGTTCCTTTCCAATGTCTTCAGGATCATCAGAACCATAGTCATATTCTTCTTCAGATGAGGAAACAACTTTAGCCTTCAAAGCGCGAGTTCGGCCATAATTGGGACCATGGATATCTCTTTTCTCAGAAAGCTGGAACTCATGTGTGTTGAGCCTCTCAAGTATATCAGACAGATCGAGTGTCTTGAAGTCAGGGCGCTCTTGTATCATGAGGGAAAGGGTGTCAAAGGAGCTGTCAAGTGATCTCAGTAGTGTCTTGACGATTTCATGCTTGGTAATCTCAGTGGCGCCAAGAGCCTGAAGCTCATTTGTGATGTCAGTGAGGCGATCAAACGTGAGCTGTACATTTTCATTGTCGTTTCTCTTGAAGCGGTTGAAGAGGTTGCGAAGAACACTGATCCTTTGATCTCTCTGAGTTGAGACGCCTTCGTTGACCTTGGATAGCCAGTCCCAGACTAGCTTTGACGTTTCCAGAGCACTCACACGGCCATACTGTCCTTTGGTCAGATGACCACAGATGATGTTCTTTGCAGTAGAGTCCAGTTGAATGAAATTCTTGACATCAGTAGGGGTGACACCTTCACCAGTTTTGGGAACGCTGTTCTTGACGACATACCAGAGGTCAACATCAATGGCTTCAAGATGCATGCAGATCTTATTCTTCCAGTAGGGATATTCAGTTCCATCGAACACGAGACAAGCAGCGGAGACTTTGATTATCCCTGCAGTCGACATAGCTAAACTCCAGGTGGTTAAACCGAATCACACAGCTCAAGGGAGTACCTTGCTCTGATACCAATTGAAAGTGCTAGTTATCGACCAGAGGGGGGGTGAATAGGCAATTTTTTTCAAAGTCTTCAAAATGTGGAAGTTTCGAAGACAAGCAATAGAAATGACCTAATGATATGCAGTAGAAGATAAACTACAACAAGCAAACCATAGTCAAGTATGCAATAATGTGAAAGTACAAAGACTAATAGCAGCTTGGTAGTAAGGATCAGGATGGAAGATAGTATGAAGCCAATCAACAATAGTAGTCAAGCAATGAAGTCAAACAGGTATGAAAAATAGGCAATGACTTCACGAAGACAAACTTAAGGTAAAGGGAGTTAGAGGATAGAACCAGTCACTTGTTGAACACACAGGATTTGTTGGACCAGTTCCAGTTGCTGTGACAACTGTATGTCTGGTTAGGGAGGCTGAGATTCAACTCAGAAGACCGCGTCTTCACCTTATTCCCCTTGAGCTAAGGACACACAGTCCTCGCCCAATCACTCTGGTAAGTCTTCAAGGTAGACTTCCGAACCTTCACAGACTTCATTCACCGGCGATCCACAATGACTCTTGGATGCTCAGAACGCGATGCCTAACCGGCTAGAGGATACACAGTCCTCAAGTGTAATAAGTCTTCAGGTCACTCAGACAGAAAGACTTCAGTGATGCCTAACACTCTTTGGCTCTAGGTGTTTGGGCTTTGTCCTTGCAAGGATTTCTCTCTCTCAAAGGCTTCGAGGTGGGTTGCTCTCAAACGACAAAAGCCGTAAACTAACTCTGAGCAGCCACCAATTTATGGTGTAGGGGGTGGGCTATTTATAGCCACAAGGCAACCCGACCTGATATGTCTGGGATGACCCTGGGTCACTAAGGAACTGACACGTGTTCCAACGGTCAGATTTCAAACACACACGGCAACTTTACTTGGGCTACAAGCAAAGCTGACTCATCCAGCTCTGGATAAGATTTGCTCTCATTGTCTTCGCTCGAAGACATAGGATTTGGGTTGAGCATCACATCAGTCATCCTTACTTTGTTCACTTGGATCACACTTAACAGTACGCTGGTTCCTATGACTCAACAAAGAAGAAAAGGAAACAACGAAACAACACAGTCTTCGCGCTCCATAGTCTTCACTCATTGTCTTCTCATGTCATAGTCTTCAATATGAATATCTTCACATACAACCATTGTTGTCAATGTCTTCATACATTTTTAGGGGTCATCTCCGGTAGGTAAACCGAATCAATGAGGGACACTACTTGCGTTATCCTGCAATTCTTACAAACGCATTAGTCCCTCAACCAACTTTGTCGTCAATACTCCAAAACCAACTAGGGGTGGCACTAGATGCACTTACAAGGAGCGAGAAAGTAGGATTGTATCAGAATGAACAAGGGGGTTTGCTTGCCTGGTAGATCAACAAGGAAGGCACTGCTCCTCAGACAGGTACTCTGGAACGGACTCCGGAGCAGGACCTATCGAGAAGGAACGGTGTCAAAAATCAATACACAAGCATATGCAACAATATGATGCATGAACATGGCATGTATATGTGATGTGGTTTGAACTAATGCAACTAGTATTGAATTTGAATGATGTCCATTTGAACCAAGGGTTCAAATGCAACTCCAAATTAAGCTCTTATAAATGTCATTTTAGTGTTTCACTTATATAGTAGGTATAAGTTGGTTTGTCGTGCATGAAACTAGAACAGATGGATAGATTACATTTTTCTGATAATTTTTCATATATAAATTATTTCAATCTGAGCTACGATTGAATTTCTATGACTTTTTGAAGTTTAAAGCATTTTCTGGAATTGCGTGAGTTAAAATAATTCCAGAAATCATTAATGCGTCAGCTTGAGGTCAGCATGGCGTCAGCAGTCAACCTGGGTCAAACCTGACGTGTGGGGGCCACACGTCAGTGACACAGTGGTTTAGCCCAGGTGAAACCCGCACTGACCAGGGTTTGACTTGTCCCTAGGGCCCACTATCAGCGGCTGGTGGGGTAGTTTAGGCTGCGGGATTAGGCGCTAATGACAGCCACGTCGGCCTCGCCGGATTTCGGCCGGCGACGACCTCGAGCCGCGGCGGTTCTTCGCCGGAGTCATTGTTCCGGCGTCCAACGACACAGGGAGAGGAGCTACGGGGAGCTGGCGGAGTGCCGCATCCAACGGTGCAAAGGGTTTCACCGGACGTGGCCTAGAACAACGGCGGCGACGACGAGTGCGGTGGACGGAGTTCGGCCATCGGGGTTT
>NW_021178727.1:0-2047 GCF_002162155.2 Triticum dicoccoides
AGACCGTCAGTTGTTTGGACCAAATGTGATCAAGGAGTCAGAAGAGAATGTTAAGTTGATTCGAGATAGACTGAAGGTAGCTCAGTCCAGGTAGAAGAGTTATGCAGACTTAAAAACGCAAGGAGGTAGTCTATGAAATTGGAGACAGAGCATGTCTTCATGTGTTCCCTCTGCGAGGAGTTAAACGGATTGGAGTTAAGGGACAGTTAGCCCCGAGGTTTGTAGGACCATACCGAGTTTTGGAGCGTATGGAGAAGTGGCCAACAAGTTAGAGTCACCCGGAGGACTGTCAGGAGTTCAAGATGTGTTTTACGGTTCCCAGTTGAAGAAGTGCCATGCAGAGATGGCCAATATTCCCTTGTAAGGACGCTTGACCGCAGAAAGGATAATGATGTTCTACGAAGTGAATATGGATTTCATAAGTATAAGTTTTATCACGGTATGTGGGACATCCCACGAGGATGAAGAGATGAAGTGTTATTGGATATAAAGGAGGTATGATGTTGGAAATATGGATCAATGGAAATTCCATGAAGAGTCTGAGTAATCATGTCCCCGTTTGGTGCAAATATAAGGAAAAGAGACAGTACATGGATTTTAAGTATGCCAGGAAGTTGGATGTTGGGATAATGATCAGTTGCCCAGATGATGAGTTCAAGATTTGCAAGTGATGAGATGGGCCATAACCCACAGGCCCCAGGACCTGTCAAGAAGCAAGCACACTCTTGCTGAAGGAAAAACCCTGGAAGAAGTTACGACTTGTATCAACCGACGATTCTATAGGAGTTTACGCAAAACCTGAGAGTTGTTAAGTAACGATAGATGTTTGTTTGGCTTGCAGAATCAATGGATTTTCCGAACTTGGTTCATCGACAAGAGAAATCCTGCAATGCTTGTGAGGTTGACCGAGTGTTAGTATGCGAGATTCGCTAAACTGTATACATGGTAATGATTTGGGTGCGGGATGGATTGATCACCATACCGACTTACTCTTATTATTCGCTTTGCTATATGGGATGGTAAATCTGAGTGACTTACCTATAGTGGAGAGACGACGATCAAAACCTTGTTTGAACCTTAGAAAGGTATAGGTATTTTTTTCCCTTGTACACGACAGTTGTTGCCAACCGTAGGTTATACGGTGAGGTTCAACCCAGACCCTTTCCTGCAGGAGAAACCATAAATTGTTGACCACCACGAGATATCGATAGTTGTTTAGCATTGGCGTCAGACCCGTCAGCTATGAAGACCCAGTTTCGGGATAACCTTACCAAGATGAAAGGACAAAGGAATTGAGGAAAAGGTTATGCCACTACCGGAAGAGCCAGAGAAGGGATTATCCTTAATATCTGAGAAGACTGACACTGTCAACGATAAGGATGGAGTATATGAGTTTTGATGGAACCGTAACAATGTTTCTAAGGGTGGTAGCACCCGAGACCTCGGAGATGATCGATGGACTTTGAGAAGATCCCAAACCCTAACCTATTCTTTCTAGCCTCTCCGAATCTCGAGGACGAGATTCATTTTAAGGGTGGTAGTTTGTAACATCCCAAAATTCTAAATTTTGGAATGTTATAAACAAATAGATAGATTTGATTGATTGCTTGATTGATTGAGTGAAAGTGAGTGAATTCGAAACTTTTTGAAAGTTAAATGAGAGGGAATAAAAGGACTTTCCCAAACTTTCATATTTGCTTTCTGATCTCCGTGAATTCAAATGCTTTTCAAACACAAAACCCTAGAGAGAAGATGACATGACTTCTTCCATTTAAAAATGAAAAGGGTGTTTGAAAAATAATTGAATTTCATTTGGAAATATTTCCAATTCAGAAACTTTAAGCAACTCAATGATTTTCACGAGAGAAGATAAAATGACTTCTTCAAATTATATGAAATATGAGTTGGAAGTTTCAAAGAATTAAATTCAAAGCCCCTTTGAATTTATTTTCAATTTGGAATAGATCATCCTGCATATTTTATTTTCTTGCATTTTGGTCGATCCTAGAAATTTCACGCAACTCAAGGACCCTTGGAGAGAGTTGGA
>NW_021178728.1:0-959 GCF_002162155.2 Triticum dicoccoides
TGATACAACCGGAAGGTTTTGTCCATCCTGAAATATGCTAATAAGTATGCAAAGCTCCAGCAATCCTTCTGAGGACTGGAGTGAGCATCTCGGAGTTGGAATGTATGCTTTGATGATGATCAAAGATTTTGGGTGTATACAAAGTTTATGAGAAACTTGTATTTCCAAAGAAGTGAGTGGGAGCACTATAGAATTTCTGATGAGTATATGTTGTTGACATATTAATGATCAGAAATGACGTAGAATTTCTGGAAAGCATATAGGGTTATTTGGAAAGTGTTTTCAATGGAAAACCTGGATTAAGCTACTTGAACATTGAGCATCAAGATCTATAAGGATAGATCAAAACGCTTAATAGTACTTTCAAATGAGCACATGCCTTGACTTGATCTTGAAGGTGTTCAAGATGGATCAGTCAAAGAAGGAGTTCTTGCCTGAGTTGTAAGGTATGAAGTTAAGACTTAAAGCTCGACCATGGCAGAATAGAGAGAAAGGAACGAAGGTCGTCCCCTATGCTTAAGACATAGGCTCTACAGTATGCTATGCTGTGTACCGCACCTGAAGTGTGCTTCACCATGAGTCAGTCAAGGGGTACAAGAGTGATCCAAGAATGGATCACAGGACAGCGGTCAAAGTTATCCTTAGTAACTAGTGGACTAAGGAATTTTCTCAATTATGGAGGTGGTAAAAGAGTTCGTCGTAAAGGGTTACGTCGATGCAAGCTTAACACCTATCCGGATAGCTCTGAGTAGAGATACCGGATACGTATAATGGAGCAACAATTTAGAATAGCTCCAAGTAGAACAGTTATTTGGAATAGCTCCAAATAGAACGTGGTAGCTGCATCTAGGAGATGACATAGAGATTTGTAAAGCACACACGGATCTGAAAGGTTCAGACCCGTTGACTATAACCTCTCTCACAAGCATAACATGATCAAACCCAGAACTCATCGAGTG
>NW_021178729.1:0-5604 GCF_002162155.2 Triticum dicoccoides
TGTTTTGTTTTCTGCATTATTTATTTTCTTTTGTTTTTTGCTTTATTTTTTAATTCTTTTTGCTTTTAGTTTTAGAAAAATTATAAACTTTCTGTTAGTGCCATTAGTTTTCGAATTTGAAAACACTTTTTTAGTTTTTTAGTTTTCTTTGTTGCTTTATTTATTTTATTTTGTTTCTATTTACAACAAAATACTTATTGTTGCTATTTTTAATTTTTTTTCTAGTTTTTTTGTTTTGTTTTCTGTATTATTTATTTTCTTTTGTTTTTGCTCTATTTTTTAATTATTTTTGCTGTTAGGTCAGCAAAATTATAAACTTTCTGTTAGTACCATTAGTTTTAGAAAAATCATAAACTTTCTGTTAGTGCCATTAGTTTTCAAATTTGAATAGTTAAAATTTGAATTCTTTGAAATTTGTGTGAATCACAAGTTTGTGATTAACTTTACTAAAAAATGAACATAGATGCACCTATAGAGAAAATTCGACCTAAATTCATAGTTTTCGAATGAACTCTGAAAAAGTTGGCATAGCATGCTCGTGTGTTACAAAGTTGGCATGGTATCATCATAATAGTTGCGGGAGAAAGTCTTCACTTTTTCTTCGCTTGTGTCATTTGCTTATTGCGCCGTAACCATGGATAATCTTCATCGTTTATCAGGATGCTTGGGTCAGCCTTCACATTGAAGGGAGGAATTTCGTGAAACTTTTCATAATCTTCAGACATGTCTGTCTTGCCCTCCACTCCCAGGATATCCCTTTTTCCTGAAAGAACTATGTGGCGCTTTGGCTCATCGTATGATGTATTCGCTTCCTTATTTTTTCTTTCTCTCGGTTCGGTAGACATGTCCTTCACATAGATAACATGTGCCACATCATTGGCTAGGACGAACGGTTTGTCAGTGTACCCAAGATTTTTCAGATCCACTGTTGTCATTCCGTACTGTGGGTCTACCTGTACCCCGCCTCCTAACAGATTGACCCATTCGCACTTAAACAAAGGGACCTTAAAATCATGTCCGTAGTCAAGTTCCCATATGTCCACTATGTAACCATAATATGTGTCCTTTTCACTCTCGGTTGCTGCATCAAAGCGGACACCGCTGTTTTGGTTGGTGCTCTTTTGATCTTGGGCGATCGTGTAAAATGTATTCCCATTTATCTCGTATCCTTTGTAAGTCAATACAGTCAAAGATGGTCCCCTGGACAACAAGTACAACTCATCACAAACAGTGTTGTCACCTCTGAGACATGTTTCCAACCAACTGCTGAAAGTCCTGATGTGTTCACATGTAATCTAGTCGTCGCACTGCTCCGGGTGTTTGGAGCGCAGACTGTTCTTGTGTTCATCGACATACGGGGTCACCAAGGTAGAGTTCTGTAGAACTGTGTAGTGTGCTTGAGACCAAGAATATCCGTCCCTGCATATTATTGAGTCACTTCCAAGAGTGCCTTTTCCAGTCAGTCTCCCCTCATACCGCGATTTAGGGAGACCTATCTTCTTAAGGCCAAGAATGAAGTCAACACAAAACCCGATAACATCCTCTGTTTGATAACCCATGGAGATGCTTCCTTCTGGCCTAGCGCGGTTACGGACATGTTTCTTTAGGACTCCCGTGAACCTCTCAAAGGGGAACATATTGTGTAGAAATACGGGCCCCAGGATGACAATCTCGTCGACTAGATGAACTAGGACGTGCGTCATGATATTGAAGAAGGATGGTGGGAACACCAGCTCGAAACTGACAAGACATTGCGCCACATCACTCCTTAGCCTTGCTACGATTTTTGGATCGATCACCTTCTGAGAGATTGCATTGAGGAATGCACATAGCTTCACAATGGCTAATCAGACGTTTTCCGGTAGAAGCCCCCTCAATGCAACCGGAAGCAGTTGCGTCATAATCACGTGGCAGTCATGAGACTTTAGGTTCTGAAACTTTTTCTCTGGCATATTTATTATTCCCTTTATATTCGACGAGAAGCCAGTCGTGACCTTCATACTGAGCAGGCATTCAAAGAAGATTTCTTTCTCTTCTTTCGTGAGAGCGTAGCTGGCAGGACCTTTGTACTGCTTCAGAGGCATGCTGTCTTTTTCGTGCAAACGTTGCAGGTCCTCCCGTGCCTCAGGTGTATCTTTTGTCTTCCCATACACGCCCAAGAAGCCTAGCAGGTTCACACAAAGGTTCTTCGTCATGTGCATCACATCAATTGAAGAGCGGACCTCTAGGTCTTTCTAGTAGAGTAGGTCCCAAAATATAGATTTCTTCTTGCACATGGGTGCGTGTCCCTCAGCGTCATTCGGAACAGCTAGTCCGCCGGGACCCTTTCCAAATATTACGTGTAAATCATTGACCATAGCAAGTACGTGATCACCGGTACGCATGGCGGGCTTCTTCCGGCGATCTTCCTCGCCTTTGAAATGCTTGCCTTTCTTTCGGCATTGATGGTTGGTCGGAAGAAATTGACGATGGCCCAGGTACACATTATTCCTGCATTTGTCTGGGTATATACTTTCAGTTTCATCTAAACAGTGCGTGCATGTGTGGTATCCTTTGTTTGTCTGTCCTGAAAGGTTACTGAGAGCGGGCCAATCATTAAGGGTCACGAACATCAACGCCTTTAGGTTAAATTCCTCCTATCTGTGCTCATCCCACGTACGTACACCGTTTCCATTCCAGAGCTATAAAAGTTCTTCAACTAATGGCCTTAGGTACACATCAATGTCGTTGCCGGGTTTCTTAGGGCCTCGGATGAGAACTGGCATCATAATGAACTTCCGCTTCATGCACATCCAAGGAGGAAGGTTATTCATACATAGAGTCACGGGCCAGGTGCTGTGATTGCTGCTCTGCTCCCCGAAAGGATTAATGCCATCCGCGCTTAAAGCAAACCATACGTTCCTTGGGTCCTTTGCAAACTCATCCCAGTACTTTCTCTTGATTTTTCTCCACTCCGACCTGTCAGCGGGTGCTCTCAACTTCCCGTCTATCTTCCGGTCCTCACTGTGCCATCGCATCAACTTGGCATGCTCTTCGTTTCTGAACAGACATTTCAACCACGGTATTATAGGAGCATACCACATCACCTTCGCAGGAACCCTCTTCCTGGGGGGCTCGCCGTCAACATCACCAGGGTCATCTCGTCTAATCTTATACCGCAATGCACCGCATACGGGGCATGCTTTCAGATCCTTGTATGCACCACGGTAGAGGATGCAATCAATAGGGCATGCATGTATCTTCTCCACCTCCAATCCTAGAGGGCATACGACCTTCTTTGCTACGTATGTACTGTCGGGCAATTCGTTATCCTTTGGAAGCTTCTTCTTCAATATTTTTAGTAGCTTCTCAAATCCTTTGTCAGCCACAACATTCTCTGCCTTCCACTGCAACAATTCCAGTATGGTATCGAGCTTTGTGTTGCCATCTTCGCAATTGGGGTACAACCCTTTTTTGTGATCCTCTAACATGCGATCGAACTTCAGCTTCTCCTTTTGACTTTCGCATTGCGTCCTTGCATCGACAATGACCCGACGGAGATCATCATCATCGGGCACATCGTCTGGTTCCTCTTGATCTTCAGTAGCTTCACCCATTGCAGCATCATTGGGCACATCGTCTGGTTCCTCTTGATCTTCACCAGCTCCCCCCGTTGCAGCATCACGTATTCAGGGGGCACATAGTTGTCATCGTACTCTTCTTCTTCGCCGTCTTCCATCATAACCCCTATTTCTCCGTGCCTCGTCCAAACATTATAGTGTGGCATGAAACCCTTGTAAAGCAGGTGGGAGTGAAGGATTTTCCGGTTAGAGTAAGACCTCGTATTCCCACATTCAGTGCATGGACAACACATAAAACCATTATGCTTGTTTGCCTCAGCCGCATCGAGAAACTCATGCACGCCCTTAATGTATTCGGAGGTGTGTCTGTCACCGTACATCCATTGCCGGTTCATCTGCGTGCGTTATATATAATTAAGTGTCCAAGTTAATAGAAGTTCATCATCACATTAAAACCAAAGTACATACACAGTTCTCATCTAACAATATATAGCTCTCCAGAGCATCTAATTAATTAAACCATACATTGAAACTATGTAAAACATTTCAATGCGAAAACAAATGCGATCATAATCGCAACCAAGGTAATAATTGATCAAACGACATAATGATACCAAGCCTCGGTATGAATGGCATATTTTCTAATCTTCAAGCGCATTGCATCCATCTTTATCTTGTGATCATCGACGACATCCGCAACATGCAACTCCAATATCATCTTCTCCTCCTCAAATTTTTTTATTTTTTCCTTCAACAAATTGTTTTCTTCTTCAACTAAATTTAACCTCTCGACAATAGGGTCGGTTGGAATTTCCGATTCACATACATCCTACATAAATAAAATCTATGTCACGTTGGTCGGCATAATTTTCATAAACAATAAATGAACCAATAGTTATAAAGATAATATATATACCACATCCGAATCATAGACAGGATGAGGGCCGACGGGGGCGGATACCAAAACCATCGCATTATATAAGATGCAATAATAAAAGTAAGAAAATAATACAAGTATCTATGTAAACATACAAGTAATACTATTTTTTCCTTTCAGAAAGAAGATAAGAACAAGAGGCTCACCGCGGTGGTGCCGGCGATGAGCTCGGCGCGGGTGATCGACTGCGGTGAAGACGGGGACTGGGCGTGACGGACCGCTAAACCTAGACAAATATTGAGGAAAATGGAGCTTGAAGGTCGAGCTTGGAGAGGATAAAGCTTAAGTAGTGTGGCTCGGGCATTCCATCGAACACGTTGTGTGCATAGGAGGTGAGCTAGAGCACCACCAAGCCCTCTCCCCCTCAGCCAGAAAAAAACAGAGCAGTGTGCTCTGCTCTTACGCGAGGGGGTATATATAGGCACCTCATTGGTCCCGGTTGGTGGCATGAACCGGGACTAAAGGGGAGTCTTTTGTCCCGGTTCAAGCCACCAACCGGTACCAATGGTGGTGGGCCAGGAGCGAGGCCCATTGATCCCTGTTCGTCCCACCAACCGGGACCAAAAGGTCTAGACGAACCGGGACCAATGGCCCACGTGGCCCGGCCGGCCCCCTAGGCTCACGAACCGGGTCCAATGCCCCCATGGGTGTGACACCCCAAAATTTCAACCTTGTTTTATTAATTAAAAATTTTGCCAGGAAACTTAAACTTTTATTTTCTGGATTTTCTTTTGATTTCAGAACCATTCTTTTCTTTATTACCATGGAGTTTTTACCCCAAGTGAAAAACCTTTCAAATATATTATTGGACTTGTTTACCCTCTCAAGAAAAACTTTTCCTTTTATTAATGGAATTAATTATATAATTATTTTTTCTGATCTTTATTTCTTTAAAATGGTTTCCCATGGTTTTAGGGTCCCATTTGAACTACAACCATTTGATAAATTTATTTAAAATTTTCACCAAAATTGGGGGATGCCATGTGATGTTTTTAAATCACTTTTATGCAAAAACATCTTTTATTCATGGGATATTATGAGCTCTACCCCAAGTTTTGAAAACTGGTTCAGATGGTAGTATTGCACTACAACCCTTTTAAATATTTC
>NW_021178730.1:0-2387 GCF_002162155.2 Triticum dicoccoides
AGTTGAGATAATCTCATTGTAGTCAACACCTTGAACTTGTCGAAAACCTTTTGCGACAAGTCGAGCTTTGTAGATAGTAACACTACTATCATCGTCTGTCTTCCTCTTGAAGATCCATTTATTTTCTATGGCTTGCCGATCATCGGGCAAGTCCACCAAAATACACACTTTGTTCTCATATCCCATCTCAGATTTCAAGGCCTCAAGCCATTTTGCGGAATTCGGGCTCATCATCGCTTCCTCATAGTTCGTAGGTTCATCATGGTCTAGTAACATGACTTCCAGAATAGGATTACCGTACCACTCTGGTGCGGACCGTACTCTGGTTGACCTACGAGGTTCGGTAGTAACTTGATCTGAAGTTTCATGATCATCATCATTAGCTTCTTCACTAATTGGTGTAGGAATCACTGGAACTGATTTCTTTGATGAAGTACTTTCCAATTCGGGAGAAGGTACAATTACCTCATCAAGTTCTACTTTCCTCCCACTCACTTCTTTTGAGAGAAACTCCTTCTCTAGAAAGGATCCATTCTTAGCAACGAATATCTTGCCTTCGGAACTATGATAGAAGGCGTACCCAACAGTTTCTTTTGAGCATCCTATGAAGACACATTACTCCGATTTGGGCTCGAGGTTATTAGGTTGAAGCTTTTTCACATAAGCATCGCAGCCCGAAACGTTAAGAAACGACAGCTTAGGTTTGTTTCCAAACTACAGTTCATACAGTGTCGTCTCAACGGATTTTGACGATGCCTTGTTTAACGTGAATGCAGCTGTCTCTAATGCATAACACCAAAACAATAGTGGTAAATCGGTAGGAGACATCATAGATCGCACCATATATAATAAAGTGCGGTTATGATGTTCGGACACACATTGTGGTGTTCTAGGTGGCGTGAGCTGTGAAACTATTCCACATTGTTTGAAATGAAGGCCAAACTCGTAATGCAAATATTCACATCCACGATCAGATCATAGAAACTTTATTTTCTTGTTACAATGATTCTCCACTTCACTCTGAAATTCTTCGAACTTTTCAAATGTTTCATACTTGTGTTTCATTTAAGTAAATATACCCAATCTGCTCAAATCATCTGTGAAGGTCAGAAAATAATGATACCTGCCACGAGCCTTAACACTCATCGGACCTCTTACATCGGTATGTATTATGTCCATTAAGTCATTAGCTCGTTCCCTTGTCCCGGAGAATGGTGTTTTAGTCATCTTGCCAACAACACGGTTCACAAGTATCAAATGATTCAAAATCAAGTGATTCCAAAAGCCCATCAGCATGGAGTTTCTGCATGCACTTTACACCAATATGACCTAAATGACAGCCACAAGTATGTTGCACTATCATTATCAACTTTGCATCTTTTGGCATCAATATTATGAATATGTGTATCACTACGATCATGATTCAATAAACCATCAACATTGGGTGTATGACCATAGAAGGTTTTATTCATGTAAATAGAATAACAATTATTCTCTATCTTAAATGAATAACCGTATTGCAATAAACATGATCTAATCATATTCATGTCTTAACACAAACACCAAATAACATTTATTTAGGTTCAACTCTAATCCCCAAAGTATAGGAGCTGTGTGATGATGATCATATCAATCTTGGAACCATTTCCAACATACATCTCACTTCACCCTCAACTAGTCTCTATTTATTCTGCAACTCCTGTTTCGAGTTACTAATCTTAGCAACTGAATAAGTATCAAATACCCAGGGGGTACTACGAGCACTAGTAAGGTACACATCAATGACATGTATATCAAATATACCTTTGTTCACTTTGCCATCCTTCTTATCCACCAAATATTTGGGGTAACTCCGCTTCCAGTGACCATTTCCTTTGCAGTAGAAGCACTTAGTTTCAGGCTTAGGTCCAGCTTTGGGCTTCTTCACGGGAGTGACAACTTGCTTGCCATTCTTCTTGAAGTCCCCTTTCTTTCCCTTTGCCTTTTTCTTGAAACTTGTGATCTTGTTTAATCATCAACACTTGATGCTTTTTCTTGATTTCTACCTTCGTTGATTTCAGCATCACGAAGAGCTCGTGAATCGCTTTTGTCATCCCTTGCATATTATAGTTCATCACGAAGTTCCAGTAACTTAGTGATGGTGACTAGAGAACTCTGTCAATCACTATCTTATCTGGAAGATTAACTCCCACTTGATTCAAGCGATTGTAGTACCCAGACATTCTTAGCACATGCTCACTAGCTGAGCCATTCTCCTCCATCCTTTTAGGCGAAGTACTTGTCAGAGGTCTCATATCTCTCGACATGGGCATGAATCCAAAATACCAATTTCAGCTCCTGAAACATCTGATATGCTCCGTGGCATTTCAAAACATTTTTGAAGTCCC
>NW_021178730.1:5709-8688 GCF_002162155.2 Triticum dicoccoides
GGCGCGCCTGGGTGCCCAGGCAAGCCCAGGTGGGTTCTGCCCACCTCGGGTGCTCCTTGAACCGCCTCTTTGCTCTACAAATACCCCAATATTCCAGAAACCCTAGGGGAGTCGAAGAAAATCAATTCCAGTTGCCGCAAGTTCCAGAACCACCAGATCCAATCTACACACCATCTCGGAGGGGTGCATCATGTCAATTGGTGCCTCTCAGATGATGCGTGAGCAGTTCATTGTAGACCTACGGGTCCGTAGATAGTAGATAGATGGCTTTCTCTCTCTCTCTCTCTCTCTCTCTCTCTTTCTCTCTCTCTCTCTCTTGATTATCAATACAATGGTCTCTGGGAGATCCATATGATGTAAGTATTTTGCAGTGTGTTTGTTGGGATCCAATGAACATTGAGTTTATGATTAGATTTGAGTTTTTATCCAGGAAAGTTATTTGAGTCTTCTTTGATCTCTTATATGCATGATTGATTATATCCTCGTATTTCTTCTCTATTATTTGGGTTTTGTTTGGCCAACTTGATCCATTTATCTTGCAATGGGAAGATGTGCTTTGTGATGGGTTCGATCTTACGGTGCTTGATCCCAGTGACATAAGGGGAGACGACACGTATGTATCGTCGCTATTAAGGATAACAAGATGGGGTCTACTTCTACATAAATAGATCTTGTCTACCTCATGTCATCGTTCTTATTGCATTACTCCATTTTTCCATGAACTTAATACACTAGATACATGCTGGATAGCGGTCGATGTGTGGAGTAATAGTAGTAGATGCAGACAGGAGTTGGTCTACTAATCTTGGACGTGATGCCTATATAATGATCATTGCCTGGAAATCGTCATGAGTATTTGAAGTCCTATCAATTGCCCAACAGTAATTGTTTTCCCACTGTTTGCTATTTTTCTCGAGAGAAGCCACTAGTGAAACCTACGGCCCGCGGGTCTCTTCTCATCATATTTGCCATTGCGATCTATTTCCCTTTGCTTTTATTTTCAATTTTACTAAACCAAAAATACAAAAACTACCTTGCTGCAATTTATTTATTGCGCGATCTATTTATCCTGTCTACCACTTTTATCTCACGTTATTTTGCCTATCTTGAGGTGCCGTACCCGAAAGGGATTGACAACCCCTTTAACATGTCAGGTTGCGAGTATTTGTTATTTGTGTGCAGGTGTTGTTTACATGGTGTTAGGAGGTTCTTCTACTGGTTCGATAACCTTGGTCTCATTACTGAGGGAAATACCTACCGTCGCTATACTGCATCATCCCTTCCTCTTTGGGAAAATACCGACGTAGTTCTAGCAGACATCAAAAGGAATTTATGGCGCCGTTGCTGGGGAGGATCTTCAACATCAACCAGGTTCCTAATCACAAATCTCATCTCCTCGCAATTTACATTATTTCCATTTGCCACTCGTTTTCCTCTCCCCCACTTCACAAAAAAATGCTATTTTATTCGCCATCTTTTTCGTTCACCGTTTTCTCGTCAGATCTATTTTTGAGTGCAATCTTGTTGTGAAGTCATCATGACTCAAAGAACACCAAGTTGTGTGATTTCTCAAATACCAACGACAACGATTTCATTATCATTCCGATTGCTCTTCCTGCCACTAGTGAGGGGTCTTGTGATATTAATACTGCTTTGCTAAATCTTGTTATGAAAGATAAATTTGCGAGTACTCCTAATGAGGATGTCGCGTCCCATCTTAACAAATTCGTGGAATTATGCGATATGCAAAAGAAAAAAGATGTGGACAATGATGTTGTGAAGTTGAAACTATTTCTGTTTTCTTTGCGAGATCGTGCAAAAATTTGGTTTTCTTCTTTACCTTGCAATAGTATTGATTCTTGGAACAAGTGCAAAGATGCTTTTATTACTAAGTATTTTCTGCCCACAAAAATCATTTCCCTTAGAACCCAGATCATGAATTTCAAGCAACTTGAACATGAGCATGTTGCACAATCTTGGGAAGGATGAAATTGATGCTAAGGAATTTCCCAACTCATGGGTTAACTCTTTGGATGATCATACAAATTTTTTATGTAGCATTGAATTTTGTTTCTCGTAATCTTTTGGATTCTGCCGCGGGGGGTACTTTTATGGAAATTACTTTGGGTGAAACTACTAAATTGCTAGACAATATTATGGCAAATTACTCGCAATGGCATACCGAAAGAGTGCCAACTAGTAAAACGGTAGAAGAAATAAGTTCTTTGAGTGAAAAACTTGATGTTCTTATGAAGTTGGTTGCTAATAAAAGTGCTGCTATTGATTTTAATGATGTGCCTTTGTCTAATTTGATTGAGCAAAATAGTGATGCCATAGATGTGAATTTTGTCTCGTGAAACAATTTCAATAACAATGCTTATAGAGGTAATTTTAATCCTAGGTCTTTTCCTAGTAATTCCTCTAATAATTATGGTAATTCCTATGGTAATCCTTTTTATAATAATAATATAAACACCTCTGATCTTGAGAATAATATTAAAAAATTTATCAGTGCTCAAAAAGTTTTCAGTGCTTCGATAGAAGAAAAGTTGAATAAGATTGATGATATGTCTAGAAGTATCGATAGAAATTCTCGCGATGTGAAACTCTCAATTTGAAAATTTCTGTGCCCAAAGTAGAAGAATCAATCAAAGCTCTTTATGTTTCTATGAATGAAAGTAGGAAAAGAACCGCTATGCTTAGAGCTTAAATAGATTTTTTAGAAAAAAGCATTTTCTAGTGATTACTTTCATAAAAGTAATGAGGATCTTAAAATGATTTGTGTTTCTTCTATTGATTCTTTGTTTAGTAAAATTAAAATTGATGAAAAAGGGACTAGAGAAGAGTCAACTTTAGTTAGAAGGCATCCCTATGATTCGGAGGGTGAAAATCTTGTTGAAAAAATTGATAAAAGTGGATTTGAAGAGGTCAAGATTTTAACTAGTGATGTGCCCAGTATCTTGGATTACAAAGACTTTA
>NW_021178731.1:0-2387 GCF_002162155.2 Triticum dicoccoides
AGTTGAGATAATCTCATTGTAGTCAACACCTTGAACTTGTCGAAAACCTTTTGCGACAAGTCGAGCTTTGTAGATAGTAACACTACTATCATCGTCTGTCTTCCTCTTGAAGATCCATTTATTTTCTATGGCTTGCCGATCATCGGGCAAGTCCACCAAAATACACACTTTGTTCTCATATCCCATCTCAGATTTCAAGGCCTCAAGCCATTTTGCGGAATTCGGGCTCATCATCGCTTCCTCATAGTTCGTAGGTTCATCATGGTCTAGTAACATGACTTCCAGAATAGGATTACCGTACCACTCTGGTGCGGACCGTACTCTGGTTGACCTACGAGGTTCGGTAGTAACTTGATCTGAAGTTTCATGATCATCATCATTAGCTTCTTCACTAATTGGTGTAGGAATCACTGGAACTGATTTCTTTGATGAAGTACTTTCCAATTCGGGAGAAGGTACAATTACCTCATCAAGTTCTACTTTCCTCCCACTCACTTCTTTTGAGAGAAACTCCTTCTCTAGAAAGGATCCATTCTTAGCAACGAATATCTTGCCTTCGGAACTATGATAGAAGGCGTACCCAACAGTTTCTTTTGAGCATCCTATGAAGACACATTACTCCGATTTGGGCTCGAGGTTATTAGGTTGAAGCTTTTTCACATAAGCATCGCAGCCCGAAACGTTAAGAAACGACAGCTTAGGTTTGTTTCCAAACTACAGTTCATACAGTGTCGTCTCAACGGATTTTGACGATGCCTTGTTTAACGTGAATGCAGCTGTCTCTAATGCATAACACCAAAACAATAGTGGTAAATCGGTAGGAGACATCATAGATCGCACCATATATAATAAAGTGCGGTTATGATGTTCGGACACACGTTGTGGTGTTCTAGGTGGCGTGAGCTGTGAAACTATTCCACATTGTTTGAAATGAAGGCCAAACTCGTAATGCAAATATTCACATCCACGATCAGATCATAGAAACTTTATTTTCTTGTTACAATGATTCTCCACTTCACTCTGAAATTCTTCGAACTTTTCAAATGTTTCATACTTGTGTTTCATTTAAGTAAATATACCCAATCTGCTCAAATCATCTGTGAAGGTCAGAAAATAATGATACCTGCCACGAGCCTTAACACTCATCGGACCTCTTACATCGGTATGTATTATGTCCATTAAGTCATTAGCTCGTTCCCTTGTCCCGGAGAACGGTGTTTTAGTCATCTTGCCAACAACACGGTTCGCAAGTATCAAATGATTCAAAATCAAGTGATTCCAAAAGCCCATCAGCATGGAGTTTCTGCGTGCACTTTACACCAATATGACCTAAATGACAGCCACAAGTATGTTGCACTATCATTATCAACTTTGCATCTTTTGGCATCAATATTATGAATATGTGTATCACTACGATCATGATTCAATAAACCATCAACATTGGGTGTATGACCATAGAAGGTTTTATTCATGTAAATAGAATAACAATTATTCTCTATCTTAAATGAATAACCGTATTGCAATAAACATGATCTAATCATATTCATGTCTTAACACAAACACCAAATAACATTTATTTAGGTTCAACTCTAATCCCCAAAGTATAGGAGCTGTGTGATGATGATCATATCAATCTTGGAACCATTTCCAACATACATCTCACTTCACCCTCAACTAGTCTCTATTTATTCTGCAACTCCTGTTTCGAGTTACTAATCTTAGCAACTGAATAAGTATCAAATACCCAGGGGGTACTACGAGCACTAGTAAGGTACACATCAATGACATGTATATCAAATATACCTTTGTTCACTTTGCCATCCTTCTTATCCACCAAATATTTGGGGTAACTCCGCTTCCAGTGACCATTTCCTTTGCAGTAGAAGCACTTAGTTTCAGGCTTAGGTCCAGCTTTGGGCTTCTTCACGGGAGTGACAACTTGCTTGCCATTCTTCTTGAAGTCCCCTTTCTTTCCCTTTGCCTTTTTCTTGAAACTTGTGATCTTGTTTAATCATCAACACTTGATGCTTTTTCTTGATTTCTACCTTCGTTGATTTCAGCATCACGAAGAGCTCGTGAATCGCTTTTGTCATCCCTTGCATATTATAGTTCATCACGAAGTTCCAGTAACTTAGTGATGGTGACTAGAGAACTCTGTCAATCACTATCTTATCTGGAAGATTAACTCCCACTTGATTCAAGCGATTGTAGTACCCAGACATTCTTAGCACATGCTCACTAGCTGAGCCATTCTCCTCCATCCTTTTAGGCGAAGTACTTGTCAGAGGTCTCATATCTCTCGACATGGGCATGAATCCAAAATACCAATTTCAGCTCCTGAAACATCTGATATGCTCCGTGGCATTTCAAAACATTTTTGAAGTCCC
>NW_021178732.1:0-1107 GCF_002162155.2 Triticum dicoccoides
GGCAAGACATTCGTTGCTAAAATGGATCCTTTCCAGAGAAGGAGTTTCTCTCGAAAGAAGTGAGTGGGAGGAGAGTAGAACTTGATGAGGTAATTATACCTTCTCCCTTATTGGAAAGTAGTTCATCACAGAAATCAGTTCCAGTGATTCCTACACCAATAAGTGAGGAAGTTAATGATGATGATCATCAAACTTCAGATCAAGTTACTACCAAACCTCGTAGGTCTTCCAGAGTAAGATCCGCACCAGAGTGGTACGGTAATCATGTTCTGGAAGTCATGTTACTAGACCATGATGAACCTACGAACTATGAGGAAGCAATGATGAGCCCAGATTCCACGAAATGGCTTGAGGCCATGAAATCTGAGATATGATCCATGTATGAGAACAAAGTGTAGACTTTGATTGACTTGCCCGATGATCGGTGAGTCATTAAGAATAAATGGATCTTCAAGAGGAAGACAGACGTTGATAGAAGTGTTACTATCTACAAAGCTAGACTTGTCGAAAAAGGTTTTTGACAAAGTTCAAGGTGTTGAATACGATGAGATTTTCTTGCTCGTATCGATGCTTAAAAGTCTGTCCGAATCATGTTAGCAATTGCCGCATTTTATGAAATCTGGCAAATGGATAAACAAAACTGCATTCCTTAATGGATTTATTAAAGAAGAGTTGTATATGATGCAACCAGAAGGTTTTGTCGATCCAAAGGGAGCTAACAAAGTGTGCAAGCTCCAGCGATCCATTTATGGACTGGTGCAAGAATCTCGGAGTTGGAATATACGCTTTGATAAGTTGATCAAAGCATATAGTTATTGTACAGACTTACAGTGAAGCCTGTATTTACAAGAAAGTGAGTGGGAGCACTACAACATTTCTGATAAGTATATGTGAATGACATATTGTTGATCGGAAATAATGTAGAATTATTCTGCAAAGCATGAAAGGATACTTGAATAAAAGTTTTTCAAAGAAAGACCTTGGTGAAGCTGCTTACACATTGAGCATCAAGATCTATATAGATAGATGAAGATGCTTGATAAGATTTTTTCAATGAATACATACCTTGATAAATTTTTGAAATAGTTCAAAATGGAACAGTCAAAG
>NW_021178733.1:0-886 GCF_002162155.2 Triticum dicoccoides
ACAAACGGCAGCAGCAACTCGTCTCTCCTCAGGATATTGTAAACATGTAAATCGTTGTTCAGTTTCTAACTCCCAAGTAAGATATATATCAGGAACATATCTACCCTCAAATGGTGGAATATTCAATTTCAGTTTAGGAATATGGACATCATCTCGTACCTGAGGTGGTGGTGCAGGCCTACCATTACGAATATATACCTGAGGTCGACCTGCTGGTGGTGGTACAGGTGGCTGCACGTAGTGTTGATTTTGATCAACCTCATCCTCATAATCTCCCACATAATCATCCTCCTCCGCATCAGCAGCAGGAGCCACAGAAGTATCAACAGCAGCACCAACAGTTTGGCCAAACGCAAGAGGAACACGGCTTGCTCGGCGGAGGTCTGCTTCGCGACGTGGAGGTAGTCGTTGTTGTTATTGTTGGAGAGGTGCGTTAGCTGCAGCGAGTGGTGGTGGTGGAAGACGCGCGAGCAATTCATTAAACTTGTTATCGAGCTTTGTTTCGAACATCTTCTCAAGGCCAGTGATCTTCTCCATGGCCTCTTCAAAATTGTTCAGCACATCTTGCACCTGTTCAGTCATCATTTGCTGAAACTTATCATGAAGCTCCTTGTTCGATAAATTCTCCCAGTCAATCTCGTCGGCTTGTGATCCTGGCATGGTTAGCAGCAATAGAAACACACAAGAATATGATCCTACAGACTACGAACAAGTGGTGGTGGTGGGTGTCACAAATCCGTCAAGCAAATCTCAAATTCTTACCAGTTCTTACCCAGCAGCAGGCGGTGATCGGCAACCGTTGTAGTCAAAAACTCTCAAAGCTTGGATAGAGCGATTACCAGGGAGAGTCAAACGCACGACGTAGATGTATGTGGAGCTGGGAAGG
>NW_021178734.1:0-1689 GCF_002162155.2 Triticum dicoccoides
TGTAAACGAACCCCGGGGATCGTTAATCGTGTAAATCACACCGGGGCCCCAAAACAGTGAGTGTTGATGACCGACACCTAAACGCACCTTGGGGTTCAACAACTATGGAAATCGCTTCGGGAGCCCTAAATGGTGAATAATAGCCCACGAATCGCGTCAGAATTGGCCAAAACTGTGAGTGTTGACGACAGACATGCAAACGCACTCTGGGGATTGTTAATCGTGGAAATCTCTCTGGGACGCCTAAACGGTGAGTAATAGTGCATGAAACGGACGAGAATTGGCCAAAATTGTGAGTGTTTATGACCGACACTTAAACGCACCGTGGAGTTCGTCAATCGTGGAAATCACTCCGGGACCCCAAAACTAAGTAATAATGCAAGAAATGGGCTAAAATCGTCCCAAAATGCGCTTGTTGATGATCGACACGTAAGCGCACCATGGGGTCAAACAATCGTGAAAATCACTTTGGGGCCCCAAAACGGTGAGTAATAGTCCATGAAACGGGCCAGAATCGGCCAAAACTGCGAGTGTTGATGACCGACACGTAAACGGACCTTAGGGTTCAACCACTATGGAATCGCTTCGGCACCCCTAAATGATGAGTAATAGTCCATGAATCGCGTCAGAATTGGCCAAAACTGTGAGTGTTGACGACAGAAACGCAAACGCACCCCGGGGATTGTAAATCATGGAAATCGCTCTGGGATGCCAAAACGGTGAGTAATAGTACACAAAACGGACCCGAAATTGGCCAAAATTGTGAGTGTCATTGACCGACACGTAAACGCACCACGGGGTTCGTAAATCATGGAAATCACGCTTGGACCAAAAAACAGAGTAATAGTCCAAGAAACGGGCCAGAATCGGCCAAAACTGCGAGTGTTGATGACCGACACGTAAATGCACCCTGCGGTTCGTTAACCGTGGAAATCACTCCGGGTCCCCAAAACAGTGAGTAATAGTCCATGAAACAGGCCAGAATCAGCCAAAACTGTCGGTGTTGATGACTAACACGTAAGTGCGCCTTGGGGTTCATCAACTATGGAAATCACTCCAGGCCCAGAAAACGGTGACTAAAAGTCCACAAAACGCGTTAGAATTGGCCAAAACTGTGAGTGTTCATAACCGACACGTAAGCGCACCCGGGGGTTCGTTAATCGTGAAATCATTCCGGGGCCCCAAAACAGTGAGTAATTGTCCACGAAACGGGATAGAATTGGCCAAAACTACTAGTATTGATGACCGACATGTAAACGAACCCCGGGGATCGTTAATCGTGGAAATCACACCGGGCCCCCAAAACAGTGAGTGTTGATGACCGACACCTAAACGCACCTTGGGGTTCAACAACTATGGAAATCGCTTTGGGAGCCCTAAATGGTGAATAATAGCCCACGAATCACGTAAGAATTGGCCAAAACTGTGAGTGTTGACGACAGACACGCAAACGCACTCCGGGGATTGTCAATCGTGGAAATCTCTCTGGGACGCCGAAACAGTGAGTAATAGTGCACGAAACGGACGAGAATTGGCCAAAATTGTGAGTGTTTATGACCGACACTTAAACGCACCGTGGAGTTCGTCAATCGTGGAAATCACTCCGGGACCCCAAAACTAAGTAATAATACAAGAAATGGGCCAAAATCGTCCCAAAATGCGCTTGTTGATGATCGACACGTAAGCGCA
>NW_021178735.1:0-634 GCF_002162155.2 Triticum dicoccoides
GCATGGTATCATCATTTCACCCGGATAGCAAGTGCGAAAGAGTAGAGAGGGTCACGGCAAAAACTGGACGCACTTCGTGTGCAAACTGGACAAACTCTTTCGGAGTATCAGGGCTTCGGACGAGAACTCATCTGTTACACGGGCACTTCAATGTTTTTTAAACTTATTTGAACTCCGGACTTCTTTTGTGTTCTGTATGCAACATTCAAAGCAACGTCATCAATTTCCAACATGTTCTAACATCATTTGTTGTTTTTCGGTCATTTACCTAATTGTTTAGAGAGCTAAATGACCGTGAAATTGAAAATCACTACAAAATGAATTCTAAAAATGATGAAACTTGGCATGGTATCATCATTTCACCTGCATAGCATGTGCGAAAGAGTAGACAGGGTCACGGCAAAAACTTGACGCGCGTCACGTACAAATTGGACAAACTCTTTCGGAGTATCAGGGTTTCGGACGAGAACTCATCTGTTACACGGGCACTTCAATGTTTTTTAAACTTATTTGAACTCCGGACTTCTTTTTTGTTTAGTATGCAGCATTTGAAGCGACGTCATCAATTTCCAACATGTTCTAACATCATTTGTTTTTTTTCGGTCATTTACCTAATTGTTTAGAGAGCTAAATG
>NW_021178735.1:1312-1704 GCF_002162155.2 Triticum dicoccoides
TCACGTACAAATTGGACAAACTCTTTCGGAGTATCAGGGTTTCGGACGAGAACTCATCTGTTACACGGGCACTTCAATGTTTTTTAAACTTATTTGAACTCCGGACTTCTTTTTTGTTTAGTATGCAGCATTTGAAGCGACGTCATCAATTTCCAACATGTTCTAACATCATTTGTTTTTTTTCGGTCATTTACCTAATTATTTAGAGAGCTAAATGACCGTGAAATTGAAAATCACTACAAAATGAATTCTGAAAATGTTGAAACTTGGCATGGTATCATCATTTCACCTGCATAGCATGTGCGAAAGAGTAGAGAGGGTCGCGGCAAAAACTTGACGCACGTCACTTACAAATTGGACAAACTCTTTCGGAGTATCAGGGTTTCGGACGA
>NW_021178735.1:1714-3790 GCF_002162155.2 Triticum dicoccoides
TCACGTACAAATTGGACAAACTCTTTCGGAGTATCAGGGTTTCGGACGAGAACTCATCTGTTACACGGGCACTTCAATGTTTTTTAAACTTATTTGAACTCCGGACTTCTTTTTTGTTTAGTATGCAGCATTTGAAGCGACGTCATCAATTTCCAACATGTTCTAACATCATTTGTTTTTTTTCGGTCATTTACCTAATTGTTTAGAGAGCTAAATGACCGTGAAATTGAAAATCACTACAAAATGAATTCTGAAAATGTTGAAACTTGGCATGGTATCATCATTTCACCTGCATAGCATGTGCGAAAGAGTAGAGAGGGTCGCGGCAAAAACTTGACGCACGTCACTTACAAATTGGACAAACTCTTTCGGAGTATCAGGGTTTCGGACGAGAACTCATCTGTTACACGGGCACTTCAATGTTTTTTAAACTTACTTGAGCTCGGGACTTCTTTTGTGTTCAGTATGCAGCATTCAAAGCGACGTCATCAATTTCCAACATGTTCTAATATCATTTATTTTTTTCGGTCATTTACCTAATTGTTTAGAGAGCTAAATGACCGTGAAATTGAAAATCACTACAAAATGAATTCTGAAAATGATGAAACTTGGCATGGTATCATCATTTCACCCGCATAGCATGTGCGAAAGAGTAGAGAGGGTCACGGCAAAAACTTGACGCGCGTCACGTACAAATTGGACAAACTCTTTCGGAGTATCAGGGTTTCGAACGAGAACTCTTCTGTTACACGGGCACTTCAATGTTTTTTAAACTTATTTGAACTCCGGACTTCTTTTTTGTTTAGTATGCAGCATTCGAAGCGATGTCATCAATTTCCAACATGTTCTAACATCATTTGTTTTTTTTCGGTCATTTACCTAATTGTTTAGAGAGCTAAATGACCGTGAAATTGAAAATCACTACAAAATGAATTCTGAAAATGTTGAAACTTGGCATGGTATCATCATTTCACCTGCATAGCATGTGCGAAAGAGTAGAGAGGGTCGCGGCAAAAACTTGACACACGTCACGTACAAATTGGATAAACTCTTTCGGAGTATCAGGGTTTCAGACGAGAACTCATCTGTTACACGGGCACTTCAATGTTTTTTAAATTTATTTGAACTCCGGACTTCTTTTTTGTTTAGTATGCAGCATTCGAAGCGACGTCATCAATTTCCAACATGTTCTAACATCATTTGTTTTTTTTCGGTCATTGACCTAATTGTTTAGAGAGCTAAATGACCGTGAAATTGAAAATCACTACAAAATGAATTCTGAAAATGATGAAACTTGGCATGGTATCATCATTTCACCCGCATAGCATGTGCAAAAGAGTGGAGAGGGTCACGGCAAAAACTTGACGCGCTTCACGTACAAATTGGACAAACTCTTTCGGAGTATCAGGGTTTCGAACGAGAACTCTTCTGTTACACGGGCACTTCAATGTTTTTTAAACTTATTTGAACTCCGGACTTCTTTTTTGTTTAGTATGCAGCATTCGAAGCGACGTCATCAATTTCCAACATGTTCTAACATCATTTGTTTTTTTTCGATCAATTACCTAATTGTTTAGAGAGCTAAATGACCGTGAAATTGAAAATCACTACAAAATGAATTCTGAAAATGTTGAAACTTGGTATGGTATCATCATTTCACCTGCATAGCATGTGCGAAAGAGTAGAGAGGGTCGCAGCAAAAACTTGACGCACGTCACGTACAAATTGGACAAACTCTTTCGGAGTATCAGGGTTTCGGACGAGAACTCATCTGTTACACGGGCACTTCAATGTTTTTTAAACTTATTTGAACTCCGGACTTCTTTTGTGTTCACTATGCAGCATTCAAAGCGACGTCATCAATTTCCAACATGTTCTAATATCATTGTTTTTTCGGTCATTTACCTAATTGTTTAGAGAGCTAAATGCCAGTGAAATTGAAAATCACTACAAAATGAATTCTGAAAATGTTGAAACTTGGCATGGTATCATCATTTCACCCGCATAGCATGTGCGAAAGAGTAGAGAGGGTCACGGCAAAAACTAGACGCACTTCGTGTACAAACTGGACAAACT
>NW_021178735.1:3800-5019 GCF_002162155.2 Triticum dicoccoides
TTAGAGAGGTAAATGACCATTAAATTGAAAATCACTACAAAATGAATTCTGAAAATGTTGAAACTTGGCATGGTATCATCATTTCACCCGCATAGCATGTGCGAAAGAGTAGCGAGGGTCACGGGAAAAACTTGACGCACCTCACGTACAAATTGGACAAACTCTTTCGGAGTATCAGGGTTGCGGACGAGAACTCATCTGTTACACAGGCACTTCAATGTTTTTTAAACTTATTTGAACTCTGGACTTCTTTTGTGTTCAGTATGCAGCATTCAAAGCAACGTCATCAATTTCCAACATGTTCTAACATCATTTGTTGTTTTTCGGTCATTTACCTAATTGTTTAGAGAGCTAAATGACCGTGAAATTGAAAATCACTACAAAATGAATTCTGAAAATGTTGAAACTTGGCATGGTATCATCATTTCACCCGCATAGCAAGTGCGAAAGAGTAGAGAGGGTCACGGCAAAAACTGGACGCACTTCGTGTGCAAACTGGACAAACTCTTTCGGAGTATCAGGGCTTCGGACGAGAACTCATCTGTTACACGGGCACTTCAATGTTTTTTAAACTTATTTGAACTCCGGACTTCTTTTGTGTTCAGTATGCAACATTCAAAGCAACGTCATCAATTTCCAACATGTTCTAACATCATTTGTTGTTTTTCGGTCATTTACCTAATTGTTTAGAGAGCTAAATGACCGTGAAATTGAAAATCACTACAAAATGAATTCTAAAAATGATGAAACTTGGCATGGTATCATCATTTCACCTGCATAGCATGTGCGAAAGAGTAGACAGGGTCACGGCAAAAACTTGACGCGCATCACGTACAAATTGGACAAACTCTTTCGGAGTATCAGGGTTTCGGACGAGAACTCATCTGTTACACGGGCACTTCAATGTTTTTTAAACTTATTTGAACTCCGGACTTCTTTTTTGTTTAGTATGCAGCATTTGAAGCGACGTCATCAATTTCCAACATGTTCTAACATCATTTGTTTTTTTTCGGTCATTTACCTAATTATTTAGAGAGCTAAATGACCGTGAAATTGAAAATCACTACAAAATGAATTCTGAAAATGTTGAAACTTGGCATGGTATCATCATTTCACCTGCATAGCATGTGCGAAAGAGTAGAGAGGGTCGCGGCAAAAACTTGACGCACGTCACTTACAAATTGGACAAACTCTTTCGGAGTATCAGGGTTTCGGACGA
>NW_021178735.1:10359-11323 GCF_002162155.2 Triticum dicoccoides
TTCTTTTGTGTTCAGTATGCAGCATTCAAAGCGACGTCATCAATTTCCAACATGTTCTAACATCATTTGTTGTTTTTCGGTCATTTACCTAATTGTTTAGAGAGCTAAATGACCGTGAAATTGAAAATCACTACAAAATGAATTCTGAAAATGTTGAAACTTGGCATGGTATCATCATTTCACCCGCATAGCATGTGCGAAAGAGTAGAGAGGGTCACGGCAAAAACTTGACGCACGTCACGTACAAATTGGACAAACTCTTTCGGAGTATCAGGGTTGCGGACGAGAACTCATCTGTTACACAGGCACTTCAATGTTTTTTAAACTTATTTGAACTCTGGACTTCTTTTGTGTTCAGTATGCAGCATTCAAAGCGACGTCATCAATTTCCAACATGTTCTAACATCATTTGTTTTTTCGGTCATTTACCTAATTGTTTAGAGAGCTAAATGACCGTGAAATTGAAAATCACTACAAAATGAATTCTAAAAATGTTGAAACTTGGCATGGTATCATCATTTCACCCGCATAGCATGTGCGAAAGAGTAGAGAGGGTCACGGCAAAAACTGGACGCACTTCATGTACAAACTCTTTCGGAGTATCAGGGTTTTGGACGAGAACTCATCTGTTACACGGGCACTTCAATTTTTTTTAAACTTATTTGAACTCTGGACTTCTTTTGTGTTCAGTATGCAGCATTCAAAGCGACGTCATCAATTTCCAACATGTTCTAACATCATTTGTTGTTTTTCGGTCATTTACCTAATTGATTAGAGAGCTAAATGACCGTGAAATTGAAAATCACTACAAAATGAATTCTGAAAATGTTGAAACTTGGCATGGTATCATCATTTCACCCGCATAGCATGTGCAAAAGAGTAGAGAGGGTCACGGCAAAAACTGGACGCACTTCGTGTACAAACTGTACAAACTCTTTCGGAGTATCAGGGTTTCGGACGAGAA
>NW_021178735.1:11333-15477 GCF_002162155.2 Triticum dicoccoides
CAATTTCCAACATGTTCTAACATCATTTGTTGTTTTTCGGTCATTTACCTAATTGATTAGAGAGCTAAATGACCGTGAAATTGAAAATCACTACAAAATGAATTCTGAAAATTTTGAAACTTGGCATGGTATCATCATTTCACCCGCATAGCATGTGCAAAAGAGTAGAGAGGGTCACGGCAAAAACTGGACGCACTTCGTGTACAAACTGTAGAAACTCCTTCGGAGTATCAGGGTTTCGGACGAGAACTCATCTGTTACACAGGCACTTCAATGTTTTTTAAACTTATTTGAACTCCGGACTTCTTTTGTGTTCAGTATGCAGCATTCAAAGCGACGTCATCAATTTCCAACATGTTCTAACATCATTTGTTGTTTTTCGGTCATTTACCTAATTGTTTAGAGAGCTAAATGACCGTGAAATTGAAAATCACTACAAAATGAATTCTGAAAATGTTGAAACTTGGCATGGTATCATCATTTCACCCGGATAGCATGTGCGAAAGAGTAGAGAGGGTCACGACAAAAACTTGACGCACGTCACGTACAAATTGGACAAACTCTTTCGGAGTATCAGGGTTGCGGACGAGAACTCATCTGTTACACAGGCACTTCAATGTTTTTTAAACTTATTTGAACTCTGGACTTCTTTTGTGTTCAGTATGCAGCATTCAAAGCGACGTCATCAATTTCCAACATGTTCTAACATCATTTGTTTTTTCGGTCATTTACCTATTTGTTTAGAGAGCTAAATGACCGTGAAATTGAAAATCACTACAAAATGAATTCTGAAAATGTTGAAACTTGGCATGGTATCATCATTTCACCCGCATAGCATGTGCGAAAGAGTAGAGAGGGTCACGGCAAAAACTAGACGCACTTCGTGTACAATCTGGACAAACTCTTTCGGAGTATCAGGGTTTCGGACGAGAACTCATCTCTTACACGGGTACTTCAATGTTTTTTAAACTTATTTGAACTTTGGACTTCTTTTGTGTTCAGTATTCAGCATTCAAAGCAACGTCATCAATTTCCAACATGTTCTAACATCATTTGTTGTTTTTCGGTCATTTACCTAATTGTTTAGAGAGGTAAATGACCATGAAATTTAAAATCACTACAAAATGAATTCTGAAAATGTTGAAACTTGGCATGGTATCATCATTTCACCCGCATAGCATGTGCGAAAGAGTAGAGAGGGTCACGGCAAAAACTCTACGCACGTCACGTACAAATTGGACAAACTCTTTCGGAGTATCAGGGTTGCAGACGAGAACTCATCTATTACACAGGCACTTCAATGTTTTTTAAACTTATTTGAACTCTGGACTTCTTTTGTGTTCAGTATGCAGCATTCAAAGGGACATCATCAATTTCCAACATGTTCTAACATCATTTGTTTTTTCGGTCATTTACCTAATTGTTTAGAGAGCTAAATGACCGTGAAATTGAAAATCACTACAAAATGAATTCTGAAAATGTTGAAACTTGGCATGGTATCATCATTTCACCCGCATAGCATGTGCGAAAGAGTAGAGAGGGTCACGGCAAAAACTGGATGCACTTCATGTACAAATTGGACAAACTCTTTCGGAGTATCAGGGTTTTGGACGAGAACTCATCTGTTACACGGGCACTTCAATTTTTTTAAACTTATTTGAACTCCGGACTTCTTTTGTGTTCAGTATGCAGCATTCAAAGCGACGTCATCAATTTCCAACATGTTCTAACATCATTTGTTGTTTTTCGGTCATTTACCTAATTGATTAGAGAGCTAAATGACCGTGAAATTGAAAATCACTACAAAATGAATTCTGAAAATGTTGAAACTTGGCATGGTATCATCATTTCACCCGCATAGCATGTGCAAAAGAGTAGAGAGGGTCACGGCAAAAACTGGACGCACTTCGTGTACAAACTGTACAAACTCTTTCGGAGTATCAGGGTTTCGGACGAGAATTCATCTGTTACACAGGCACTTCAATGTTTTTTAAACTTATTTGAACTCCGGACTTCTTTTGTGTTCAGTATGCAGCATTCAAAGCGACGTCATCAATTTCCAACATGTTCTAACATCATTTGTTG
The DNA here is from genome assembly GCF_002162155.2 of Triticum dicoccoides. Taxonomy (NCBI): domain Eukaryota; kingdom Viridiplantae; phylum Streptophyta; class Magnoliopsida; order Poales; family Poaceae; genus Triticum; species Triticum dicoccoides. The sequence continues at coordinate 13,419 of NW_021178735.1, forward strand.
TTTTTCGGTCATTTACCTAATTGTTTAGAGAGGTAAATGACCATGAAATTGAAAATCACTACAAAATGAATTCTGAAAATGTTGAAACTTGGCATGGTATCATCATTTCACCTGCATAGCATGTGCGAAAGAGTAGAGAGGGTCACGGCAAAAACATGACGCACGTCACGTACAAATTGGACAAACTCTTTCGGAGTATCAGGGTTGCGGACGAGAACTCATCTGTTACACAGGCACTTCAATGTTTTTTAAACTTATTTGAACTCTGGACTTCTTTTGTGTTCAGTATGCAGCATTCAAAGCAACGTCATCAATTTCCAACATGTTCTAACATCATTTGTTTTTTTGGTCATTTACCTAATTGTTTAGAGAGCTAAATGACCGTGAAATTGAAAATCACTACAAAATGAATTCTGAAAATGTTGAAACTTGGCATGGTATCATCATTTCACCCGCATAGCATGTGCGAAAGAGTAGAGAGGGTCACGGCAAAAACTGGACGCACTTCATGTACAAATTGGACAAACTCTTTCGGAGTATCAGGGTTTTGGACGAGAACTCATCTGTTACATGGGCACTTCAATTTTTTTTAAACTTATTTGAACTCCGGACTTCTTTTGTGTTCAGTATGCAGCATTCAAAGCGACGTCATCAATTTCCAACCACTCTAACATCATTTGTTGTTTTTCGGTCATTTACCTAATTGATTAGAGAGCTAAATGACCGTGAAATTGAAAATCACTACAAAATGAATTCTGAAAATGTTGAAACTTGGCATGGTATCATCATTTCACCCGCATAGCATGTGCAAAAGAGTAGAGTGGGTCACGGCAAAAACTGGACGCACTTCGTGTACAAACTGTACAAACTCTTTCGGAGTATCAGGGTTTCGGACGAGAACTCATCTGTTACACATGCACTTCAATGTTTTTTAAACTTATTTGAACTTCGGACTTCTTTTGTGTTCAGTATGCAACATTCAAAGCGACGTCATCAATTTCCAACATGTTCTAACATCATTTGTTGTTTTTCGGTTATTTACCTAATTGTTTAGAGAGGTAAATGACCATGAAATTGAAAATCACTACAAAATGAATTCTGAAAATGTTGAAACTTGGCATGGTATCATCATTTCACCCGCATAGCATGTGCGAAAGAGTAGAGAGGGTCACGGCAAAAACTTGACGCACGTCACGTACAAATTGGACAAACTCTTTCGGAGTATCAGGGTTGCGGACGAGAACTCATCTGTTACACAGGCACTTCAATGTTTTTTAAACTTATTTGAACTCCGGACTTCTTTTGTGTTCAGTATGCAGCATTCAAAGCGACGTCATCAATTTCCAACATGTTCTAACATCATTTGTTTTTTCGGTCATTTACCTAATTGTTTAGAGAGCTAAATGACCGTGAAATTGAAAATCACTACAAAATGAATTCTGAAAATGTTGAAACTTGGCATGGTATCATCATTTCACCCGCATAGCATGTGCGAAAGAGTAGAGAGGGTCACGGCAAAAACTGGACGCACTTCATGTACAAATTGGACAAACTCTTTCGGAGTATCAGGGTTTTGGACGAGAACTCATCTATTACACGGGCACTTCAATTTTTTTTAAACTTATTTGAACTCCGGACTTCTTTTGTGTTCAGTATGCAGCATTCAAAGCAATGTCATAAATTTCCAACATGTTCTAACATCATTTGTTGTTTTTCGGTCATTTACCTAATTGATTAGAGAGCTAAATGACCGTGAAATTGAAAATCACTACAAAATGAATTCTGAAAATGTTGAAACTTGGCATGGTATCATCATTTCACCCGCATAGCATGTGCAAAAGAGTAGAGAGGGTCACGGCAAAAACTGGACGCACTTCGTGTACAAACTGTACAAACTCTTTCGGAGTATCAGGGTTTCGGACGAGAACTCATCTGTTACACAGGCACTTCAATGTTTTTTAAACTTATTTGAACTCCGGACTTCTTTTGTGTTCAGTATGCAGCATTCAAAGCGACGTCATCAATTTCCAACATGTTCTAACATCATTTGTTGTTTTTC
>NW_021178735.1:15487-16436 GCF_002162155.2 Triticum dicoccoides
ACAAACTCTTTCGGAGTATCAGGGTTTCGGACGAGAACTCATCTGTTACACGGGCACTTCAATGTTTTTTAAACTTATTTGAACTCCGGACTTCTTTTATGTTCAGTATGCAGCATTCAAAGCGACATCATCAATTTCCAACATGTTCTAACATCATTTGTTATTTTTCGGTCATTTACCTAATTGTTTAGAGAGCTAAATGACCGTGAAATTGAAAATCACTACAAAATGAACTCTGAAAATGTTGAAACTTGGCATGGTATCATAATTTCACCCGCATAGCATGTGCCAAAGAGTAGAGAGGGTCACGGCAAAAACTGGACGCACTTCGTGTACAAACCGCACAAACTCTTTCGGAGTATCAGGGTTTCGGACGACAACTCATCTGTTACACGGGCACTTCAATGTTTTTTAAACTTATTTGAACTCCGGACTTCTTTTGTGTTCAGTATGCAGCATTCAAAGCGACGTTATCAATTTCCAACATGTTCTGACATCATTTGTTGTTTTTTGGTCATTTACCTAATTGTTTAGAGAGCTAAATGACCGTGAAATTGAAAATCACTACAAAATGAATTCTGAAAATGTTGAAACTTGGCATGGTATCATCATTTCACCCGCATAGCATGTGCAAAAGAGTAGAGATGGTCACGGCACTTCGTGTACATACTGGACAAACTCTTTCGGAGTATCAGGGTTTCGGACGAGAACTCATCTGTTACACGGCCACTTCAATGTTTTTTAAACTTATTTGAACTCCGGACTTCTTTTGTGTTCAGTATGCAACATTCAAAGCGACGTCATCAATTTCCAACATGTTCTGACATCATTTGTTATTTTTCGGTCATTTACCTAATTGTTTAGAGAGCTAAATGACCGTGAAATTGAAAATCACTACAAAATGAACTCTGAAAATGTTGAAACTTGGCATGGTATCATAATTTCACCC
>NW_021178735.1:16446-17301 GCF_002162155.2 Triticum dicoccoides
TCTAACATCATTTGTTGTTTTTCGGTCATTTACCTAATTGATTAGAGAGCTAAATGACCGTGAAATTGAAAATCACTACAAAATGAATTCTGAAAATGTTGAAACTTGGCATGGTATCATCATTTCACCCGCATAGCATGTGCAAAAGAGTAGAGAGGGTCACGGCAAAAACTGGACGCACTTCGTGTACAAACTGTACAAACTCTTTCGGAGTATCAGGGTTTCGGACGAGAACTCATCTGTTACACAGGCACTTCAATGTTTTTTAAACTTATTTGAACTCCGGACTTCTTTTGTGTTCAGTATGCAGCATTCAAAGCGACGTCATCAATTTCCAACATGTTCTAACATCATTTGTTGTTTTTCGGTCATTTACCTAATTGTTTAGAGAGGTAAATGACCATGAAAATGAAAATCACTACAAAATGAATTCTGAAAATGTTGAATCTTGGCATGGTATCATCATTTCACCCACATAGCATGTGCGAAAGAGTAGAGAGGGTCACGGCAAAAACTTGACGCACGTCACGTACAAATTGGACAAACTCTTTCGGAGTATCAGGGTTGCGGACGAGAACTCATCTGTTACACAGGCACTTCAATGTTTTTTAAACTTATTTGAACTCTGGACTTCTTTTGTGTTCAGTATGCAGCATTCAAAGCAACGTCATCAATTTCCAACATGTTCTAACATCATTTGTTTTTTCGGTCATTTACCTAATTGTTTAGAGAGCTAAATGACCGTGAAATTGAAAATCACTACAAAATGAATTCTGAAAATGTTGAAACTTGGCATGGTATCATCATTTCACCCGCATAGCATGTGCGAAAGAGTAGAGAGGGTCACGGCAAAAA
>NW_021178735.1:17439-18582 GCF_002162155.2 Triticum dicoccoides
GACTTCTTTTGTGTTCAGTATGCAGCATTCAAAGCGACGTCATCAATTTCCAACATGCTCTAACATCATTTGTTGTTTTTCGGTCATTTACCTAATTGATTAGAGAGCTAAATGACCGTGAAATTGAAAATCACTACAAAATGAATTCTGAAAATGTTGAAACTTGGCATGGTATCATCATTTCACCCGCATAGCATGTGCAAAAGAGTAGAGAGGGTCACGGCAAAAACTGGACGCACTTCGTGTACAAACTGTACAAACTCTTTCGGAGTATCAGGGTTTCGGACGAGAACTCATCTGTTACACAGGCACTTAAATGTTTTTTAAACTTATTTGAACTCCGGACTTCTTTTGTGTTCAGTATGCAACATTCAAAGCGACGTCATCAATTTCCAACATGTTCTAACATCATTTGTTGTTTTTCGGTTATTTACCTAATTGTTTAGAGAGGTAAATGACCATGAAATTGAAAATCACTACAAAATGAATTCTGAAAATGTTGAAACTTGGCATGGTATCATCATTTCACCCGCATAGCATGTGCGAAAGAGTAGAGAGGGTCACGGCAAAAACTTGACGCACGTCACGTACAAATTGGACAAACTCTTTCGGAGTATCAGGGTTGCGGACGAGAACTCATCTGTTACACAGGCACTTCAATGTTTTTTAAACTTATTTGAACTCCGGACTTCTTTTGTGTTCAGTATGCAGCATTCAAAGCGACGTCATCAATTTCCAACATGTTCTAACATCATTTGTTTTTTCGGTCATTTACCTAATTTTTTAGAGAGCTAAATGACCGTGAAATTGAAAATAACTACAAAATGAATTCTGAAAATGTTGAAACTTGGCATGGTATCATCATTTCACCCGCATAGCATGTGCGAAAGAGTAGAGAGGGTCACGGCAAAAACTGGACGCACTTCATGTACAAATTGGACAAACTCTTTCGGAGTATCAGGGTTTTGGACGAGAACTCATCTGTTACACGGGCACTTCAATTTTTTTTAAACTTATTTAAACTCCGGACTTCTTTTGTGTTCAGTACGCAGCATTCAAAGCAATGTCATAAATTTCCAACATGTTCTAACATCATTTGTTGTTTTTCGGTCATTTACCTAATTGATTAGAGAGCTAAATGAC
>NW_021178735.1:18592-19776 GCF_002162155.2 Triticum dicoccoides
TGAAATTGAAAATCACTACAAAATGAATTCTGAAAATGTTGAAACTTGGCATGGTATCATCATTTCACCCGCATAGCATGTGCAAAAGAGTAGAGAGGGTCACGGCAAAAACTGGACGCACTTCGTGTACAAACTGTACAAACTCTTTCGGAGTATCAGGGTTTCGGACGAGAACTCATCTGTTACACAGGCACTTCAATGTTTTTTAAACTTATTTGAACTCCGGACTTCTTTTGTGTTCAGTATGCAGCATTCAAAGCGACGTCATCAATTTCCAACATGTTCTAACATCATTTGTTGTTTTTCGGTCATTTACCTAATTGTTTAGAGAGCTAAATGCCCGTGAAATTGAAAATCACTACAAAATGAATTCTGAAAATGTTGAAACTTGGCATGGTATCATCATTTCACCCGCATAGCATGTGCGAAAGAGTAGAGAGGGTCACGGCAAAAACTGGATGCACTTCATCTACAAATTGGACAAACTCTGTCGGAGTATCAAGGTTTCGGACGAGAACTCATCTGTTACACGGGCACTTCAATTTTTTTTAAACTTATTTGAACTCCAGACTTATTTTGTGTTCAGTATGCAGCATTCAAAGCGACGTCATCAATTTCCAACATGCTCTAACATCATTTGTTGTTTTTCGGTCATTTACCTAATTGATTAGAGAGCTAAATGACCATGAAATTGAAAATCACTACAAAATGAATTCTGAAAATGTTGAAACTTGGCATGGTATCATCATTTCACCCGCATAGCATGTGCAAAAGAGTAGAGAGGGTCACGGCAAAAACTGGACGCACTTCGTGTACAAACTGTACAAACTCTTTCGGAGTATCAGGGTTTCGGACGAGAACTCATCTGTTACACAGGCACTTCAATGTTTTTTAAACTTATTTGAACTCCGGACTTCTTTTGTGTTCAGTATGCAGCATTCAAAGCGACGTCATCAATTTCCAACATGTTCTAACATCATTTGTTGTTTTTCCGTCATTTACCTAATTGTTTAGAGAGGTAAATGACCATGAAATTGAAAATCACTACAAAATGAATTCTGAAAATGTTGAAACTTGGCATGGTATCATCATTTCACCCGCATAGCGTGTGCGAAAGAGTAGAGAGGGTCACGGCAAAAACTGGACGCACTTTGTGTACAAATTGGATAAACTCTTTCGGAGTA
>NW_021178735.1:21811-22467 GCF_002162155.2 Triticum dicoccoides
GGTCACGGCAAAAACTTGACGCACGTCACGTACAAATTGGACAAACTCTTTCGGAGTATCAGGGTTTCGGACGAGAACTCATCTGTTACACGGGCACTTCAATGTTTTTTAAACTTATTTGAACTCCGGACTTCTTTTGTGTTCAGTATGCAGCATTCAAAGCGACGTCATCAATTTCCAACATGTTCTAACATCATTTGTTGTTTTTCGGTCATTTACCTAATTGTTTAGAGAGGTAAATGACCATGAAATTTAAAATCACTACAAAATGAATTCTGAAAATGTTGAAACTTGGCATGGTATCATCATTTCACCCGCATAGCGTGTGCGAAAGAGTAGAGAGGGTCACGGCAAAAACTGGACGCACTTTGTGTACAAATTGGATAAACTCTTTCGGAGTATCAGTGTTTCGGACGAGAACTCATCTGTTACACGAGCACTTCAATGTTTTTTAAACTTATTTGAACTCCGGACTTCTTTTGTGTTCAGTATGCAGCATTCAAAGCGACGTCATCAATTTCCAACATGTTCTAACATCATTTGTTTTTTTCGGTCATTTACCTAATTGTTTAGAGAGCTAAATGACCGTGAAATTGAAAATCACTACAAAATGAATTCTGAAAATGTTGAAACTTGGCATGGTATCATCATTTCAC
>NW_021178735.1:22535-23167 GCF_002162155.2 Triticum dicoccoides
TGTACAAATTGGACAAACTCTTTCGGAGTATCAGGGTTTTGGACGATAACTCATCTGTTAGACGGGCACTTCAATTTTTTTTAAACTTATTTGAACTCTGGACTTCTTTTGTGTTCAGTATGCAGCATTCAAAGCAACGTAATCAATTTCCAACATGTTCTAACATCATTTGTTTTTTTTCGGTCATTTACCTAATTGATTAGAGAGCTAAATGACCGTGAAATTGAAAATCACTACAAAATGAATTCTGAAAATTTTGAAACTTGGCATGGTATCATCATTTCACCCGCATAGCATGTGCAAAAGAGTAGAGAGGGTCACGGCAAAAACTGGACGCACTTCGTGTACAAACTGTACAAACTCTTTCGGAGTATCAGGGTTTCGGACGAGAACTCATCTGTTACACAGGCACTTCAATGTTTTTTAAACTTATTTGAACTCCGGACTTCTTTTGTGTTCAGTATGCAGCATTCAAAGCGACGTCATCAATTTCCAACATGTTCTAACATCATTTGTTGTTTTTCGGTCATTTACCTAATTGTTTAGAGAGCTAAATGACCGTGAAATTGAAAATCACTACAAAATGAATTCTGAAAATGTTGAAACTTGGCATGGTATCATCATTTCACCCG
>NW_021178735.1:26033-26708 GCF_002162155.2 Triticum dicoccoides
TGTGCAAAAGAGTAGAGAGGGTCACGGCAAAAACTGGACGCACTTCGTGTACAAACTGTACAAACTCTTTCGGAGTACCAGGGTTTCGGACGAGAACTCATCTGTTACACAGGCACTTCAATGTTTTTTAAACTTATTTGAACTCCGGACTTCTTTTGTGTTCAGTATGCAGCATTCAAAGCGACGTCATCAATTTCCAACATGTTCTAACATCATTTGTTGTTTTTCAGTCATTTACCTAATTGTTTAGAGAGGTAAATGACCATGAAATTGAAAATCACTACAAAATTAATTCTGAAAATGTTGAAACTTGGCATGGTATCATCATTTCACCCGCATAGCGTGTGCGAAAGAGTAGAGAGGGTCACGGCAAAAACTGGACGCACTTTGTGTACAAATTGGATAAACTCTTTCGGAGTATCAGTGTTTCGGACGAGAACTCATCTGTTACACGAGCACTTCAATGTTTTTTAAACTTATTTGAACTCCGGACTTCTTTTGTGTTCAGTATGCAGCATTCAAAGCGACGTCATCAATTTCCAACATGTTCTAACATCATTTGTTTTTTTCGGTCATTTACCTAATTGTTTAGAGAGCTAAATGACCGTGAAATTGAAAATCACTACAAAATGAATTCTGAAAATGTTGAAACTTGGCATGGTATCATCATTTCAC
>NW_021178736.1:0-2273 GCF_002162155.2 Triticum dicoccoides
CTGCTGACCGCGGCGCCATCAGCATCGCCAGCAGCAGGTGGTTATTCAGCAACGGCGGCACCGTCCAAGCCACAGCGTCTCTCTCCGTCACTCCCGATGGAGACCTTCGTAGTGTCAACCGGCAAGCAAGCGTGCATGTGCACAAAAGAATGTCCATGCTGCTCGATTGATTACTAGTTGGTTGATGTAGTGTTGGCATCGTCCTACTCGTGAGTTGATATTTGTAACACAAGAATAATTGTAAGGAAATAAAAGAAAAAACATGTGACATGAAGGCCGGTTTGGGCTCTAGACATATTCATATCGCATGGTGTGTTGGAATTCTGCCCACAGGATCGATCACATCAAATCACGATGAACACGCACACGCAGAAACTTTTGCCAAAGGCACGTGTCGTGCCTCTCTTCTTTTTATGGATTTTCTGTTTTCCACGGTGTTACAATCTATAGGATATGCTGCATATATATATACAGCCATGAACCTAGCCGACCCCTAGCAAACCGACTCAAGCCTTGACTCCTACGCCTACACGAACCAGGACTCAACAGCGAACTAGTATTTCCTATACAAAAATACCTTTCTAGACATAGCACGACTATACTACCAGCTAAGCTAGGACGTACGTGCTAGTATTGACTCGACTCGATTATGAAACCATCTAATTCATATGAAAACTGGACTCATCTAATTAGACTATCAAGATTACTCTAACAATCTCTCCTTAATCTTGACTTCATGTCTTCTGTGCTTCTCTCGTTTTGACATGCTGATGATTCGTCCTTTGTCGACACCTCCATCTCGCACCACGATAAGTCAAATTGCTAGGCTTCATTGATCACAACAATCTCCCCTTTAATTTTGACTTGGCGAATTTTACGGATCACTTCAAATATGCCTTGGACTACCCAGCCTCGCTAGTAACCTGTGGAATACACCACCCGGTGGACTACACCATCCACCCTAGCGAGATACATGCCGGCTCCTTGTGGATCAGACCACCATGTGCACTACACCATGCACTCCAGCCTCATGTAGAGACATGACCTCATTGAAGAGACTCACCTTCACTGGTTTACCGCCCCCACATAGTTGAACTTGATCCTCTCGTCGAGACACACTGACGACCTGGGCTTTATCTTCAACGCCTCCTCACAGAGACGAGCACTTGGACATGAAGACGACTGACGATGACGACCAAGATGTGCTAACTTGCACGACTCCTTGACTCTAACTCCCAGATGACGATCTTGACGACTTTTCGGCACCGCATCACCGCACCACCGCCCCCGTCAACGATCTCCATCCACCGCCTTGCCGACTACATCCCGCCGTCTTCCTCCATGTCGCTCCGCCGAACGACAATCTCATGATCCTCCTCGTCGCTGCACCACCCAGCGACAACATTGCCCGCCCCGAGGCACTAGTCGGGTCGCGACCCCGGGGCAAGCGCGGCTTCAAATCAACCTAACTCTGATACCAATTGTTGGAATTCTGCCCATAGGATCGATCACATCAAATCACGATGAACACGCACACGCAGAAACTTTTGCCAAAGGCACGTGTCGTGCCTCTCTTCTCTTTATTGATTTTCTGTTTTCCACGGTGTTACAATCTATAGGATATGCTGCATATATATATATACAGCCATGAACCTAGCCGATCCCTAGCAAACCGACTCAAGCCTTGACTCCTACGCCTACACGAACCAGGACTCAACAGCGAACTAGTATTTCCTATACAAAAATACCTTTCTGGACATAGCACGACTATACTACCAGCTAAGCTAGGACGTACGTGCTAGTATTGACTCGACTCGATTAGGAAACCATCTAATTCATATGAAAACTGGACTCATCTAATTAGACTATCAAGATTACTCTAACAATCTCTCCTTAATCTTGACTTCATGTCTTCTGTGCTTCTCTCGTTTTGACATGATGATGATCCGTCCTTTGTCGACACCTCCATCTCGCACCACGACAAGTCAAATTGCTAGGCTTCATTGATCACAACAATCTCCCCTTCAATTTTGACTTGGCGAATTTTACGGATCACTTCAAATATGCCTTGGACTACCCAGCCTCGCTAGTAACCTATGGAACACACCACCCGGTGGACTACACCATCCACCCTAGCGAGATACATGCCGGCTCCTTGTGGATCAGACCACCCTGTGCACTACACCATGCACTCCAGCCTCACGTAGAGACATGGCCTCATTGAAGAGACTCACCTTCACTGGTTTACCGCCCCCACATAGTTGAACTTACTC
>NW_021178737.1:0-744 GCF_002162155.2 Triticum dicoccoides
AAAAAAGAATTAAAAAATAAAGCAAAAAACAAAAGAAAATAAATAATGCAGAAAACAAAACAAAAAAACTGAAAATAAAAATAAAAATAGCAACAATAAGTATTTTGTTGTAAGTAGAAACAAAATAAAATAAATAAAGCAAGAAAGAAAACAAAAAAAAAGTGTTTTCAAATTTGAAAACTAATGGCACTAACAGAAAGTTTATAATTTTCTAAAACTAAAAGCAAAAGGAATTATAAAATAACACAAAAAAAGAAAATAAATAATGTAGAAAACAAAACAAAAAAACTGGAAAAAAATAAAAATAGCAACAATAAGTAAAGAAAACAAAAAAACAAAAAAAGTGCCTCCTACTGGGCCCCCCCGGCGTGAATACGACTAGAAACCCAACAATGGGCCAGGATTCAGGCCCGTAGTAAGCCCAGTAGGCCCACAGGCACATAGAGACAGATTAGGCCCAAAAGCCTGCTTTAGAGAGGAGCTCGAGAGGGTTGGCGCATCACACTTTATAAACAGATGCGTCTCTCTCTCAGCTAGCGAGGTGGGACTAAACTTCCACCACCACGCCGTTGTGCAAGGCCCATTGGTCCCGGTTGGTGCCACCAACCGGGACCAAAGGCCGCCGCTTCCCGCCCTTTGGGCTGCCGAAAACTGGCCTTTGGTCCCGGTTGGTGGCACCAACCGAGACTAAAGGGGGTATTGGTCCCGGTTCGTGCCACGAACCGGGACCAAAGCCTTTCTTAT
>NW_021178738.1:0-1350 GCF_002162155.2 Triticum dicoccoides
GCCGTCTGTGAGGGGGGACACCCCGGACATGCGTGCCGGGCGTTTGCAACCGCCACAACACTTCCAGACTTGTGAGAGGCCGCCTACGCAAGATTTGGTGGCATGCTAGCCCCCGGGGGCCGCCGGCCACAACCGTAGACGCGCGAAGGGCAATCCGCGTAGAGGGAATTTTTCAGATACTTCTCCATCACCAAAAATTATGAAAAAAAATACAATCGTTCCTATAGCACATGTGCCCATGTCGTGCAAAAAAACTCATGATTTTATCGCGCTCCGAGTATTTAGTAATATTGACGCTGCATCGTTACCGCAGAACGTCTACTATCGTGTCATCGCCGTCCGTGAGGGGGGGCCACGCCCCGGAGACGCGTCCCGCCTCTTCAGAAATGCCACCACACCACCCCGCCTATATGACGGCCCGGTGCGACGCTCCGGTGGCATTTCTACCCCCAGTGCACCCGTCCCGCCTAACCCTGTAGCGTTTGACCACGGGATCTAGCCCTTTGACTTTGTACCGACGGGCTTTGACCAGTGGACCTCCCCACCCGGTTGTGTTAGGTCAGCCCATAGGAACACTTTGGAGCAACATCCGGGCCAGACCCACAGCAAGATCCCCTCCGTGTAGACCCGACGCGTCCGTTTCCCCCCTCCAGGTGCCGGCGGCGGCGCCGTCCGTGAGAGGGGCACACCCCAGACACGCGTGCCGGGCGTTTGCAAACGCCACAACACTTCTAGACTTGTGAGAGGCCGCCTACGCAAGATTTGGCAGCATCATAGCCCCCGGAGGCCGCCGGCCACAGCCGTAGACGCGTGAAGGGCAATCCGCGTAGAGGGAATTTTTCGGATACTTCTCCATCACCAAAAATTATGAAAAAAATACCATCGTTCCTATAGCACATGTGCCCACGTCGTGCAAAAAAACTCATGATTTTATTGCGCTCCGAGTATTTAGTAATATTGAGGCTGCATCGTTACCGTAGAACGTCTACTACCGTGTCATCGCCGTTCGTCAGGGGGGGCCACGCCCCAGAGACGCGTCCCGCCTCTTCGGACATGCCACCACACCACCCCGCCTGTATGAGGGCCCGGTGCGACGCTTCGGTGGCATTTCTACCCCCAGTGCACCCGTCTCGCCTAACCCTGTAGCGTTTGACCACGGGATCTAGCCCTTTGACTTTGCACGGACGGGCTTTGACCAGTGGAACTCCCCACCCGGCTGTGTTAGGTCAGCCCATAGGAACACTTTGGAGCAACATCCGGGCCAGACCCACAGCAAGATCCCCTCTGTGTAGACCCGACGCGTCCGTTTCCCCCCTCCAGGTGCCGGCGGCGGCGCCGTCCGTGAGGGGG
>NW_021178739.1:0-1169 GCF_002162155.2 Triticum dicoccoides
TTGACTTGTTGCGAGTCTTGCGTTCAGTCTCTTCAAGAATAGCAACTGGGTGCTCACGATAAGAGAGATCTTCTTGGAGCTCAATGTCCTCGAAGTTGACGGTGCGGTCAGGAGTCTTGAAGCACTTTCGAAGCTGAGAGACATGGAACACATCATGAACATTTGCAAAGTTTGAAGGAAGCTCGAGTTGATAGGCGAGGTCGCCTCTCTTGCTGACAATCTTGAAAGGTCCCACGTATCTAGGGGCAAGTTTCCCTTTGATACCGAAGCGACGAGTACCTTTCATGGGAGAGACGCGGAGGTAAACGTGATCTCCGATCTCGAAAACCAGATCACGATGCTTACTATCATAGTAGCACTTCTGGCGGGATTGAGCTGCTTTGAGGTTATCACGAATGACTTTGCACATTTCTTCTGCCTCTGTGATTAAGTCATTACCCAGTAGCTGACGTTCACCGGTTTTAGACCAGTTGAGAGGGGTACGGCACTTCCTGCCATATAGAATTTCAAAAGGGGCCTTGCCCGAACTTGCTTGAAAGCTGTTGTTGTATGAGAAGTCAGCATAAGGAAGACAATCCTCCCACTTCATGCCGAAAGAGATCACACAAGCCCTGAGCATATCTTCAAGAATCTGATTGACACGCTCGACTTGACCGCTCGTTTGAGGATGGAAAGCTGTGCTGAAGCGGATGTTGGTGCCCATGGCCTTCTGAAAAGAATCCCAAAACTTGGAGGTAAAGATGCTGCCACGGTCTGAAGATATCACTTGAGGAATACCGTGCAGAGAGACAATGCGAGAGGTATAGAGTTCCGCCAATTGAGCTGCAGTGATCGACTCTTTGATAGGCAGAAAATGAGCCACTTTGGTGAGCTTGTCGATGACAACAAATATAGCATCATTGCCACGCTTGGACTTTGGAAACCCAGTCACGAAGTCCATTTCAATGTGGTCAAACTTCCATTCCGGAATGGCAAGAGGTTGGAGGAGACCAGCTGGCCTTTGGTGTTCTGCCTTCACTCTTCTGCAGACATCACATTCATTCACGAATTGAGCGATCTCGCGCTTCATTCGAGTCCACCAATAAGCTTGCTTGAGGTCCTGATACATCTTCGTACTACCAGGGTGGATGGAGAGGAGAGAGTTGTGAGCCTCGTTCATGATCACCTTA
>NW_021178740.1:0-1001 GCF_002162155.2 Triticum dicoccoides
CGTAGCGAAGCTAAAGTCCGTCCGAATCATGTTAGCAATTGCCGCATACTATGATTATGAGATATGGCAGATGGACGTCAAAACAGCATTCCTTAACGGGCATCTTAAGGAAGAACTGTATATGATGCAGCCGGAAGGTTTTGTCGATCCTCGGAACGCTAACAAAGTATGCAAGCTCCAGCGATCCATTTATGGACTGGTGCAAGCATCTCGGAGTTGGAACATTCGCTTTGATGAGATGATCAAAGCATTTGGGTTTATGCAGACTTATGGAGAAGCCTGCGTTTACAAGAAAGTGAGTGGGAGCTCTGTAGCATTTCTCATATTATATGTAGATGACATACTCCTGATGGGAAATAATATAGAATTTCTGGACAGCATTAAGGCCTACTTGAATAAGTGTTTTTCAATGAAGGACCTTGGAGAAGCTGCTTATATATTAGGCATCAAGATCTACAGAGATAGATCGAGACGCCTCATAGGTCTTTCACGAAGCACATACCTTGATAAGATTTTGAAGAGATTCAGAATGGATCAGTCCAAGAAGGGGTTCTTGCCTATGTTACAAGGGATGAGACTGAGCTCAGCTCAGTCACCGACCACGGCAAAAGATAAAGAAGAGATGAGTGTCATCCCCTATGCTTCAGCCATAGGATCTATTATGTATGCCATGCTGTGTACCAGACCCGATGTAAACCTTGCCGTAAGTTTGGTAGCAAGATACCAAAGTAATCCCGGCAAGGAACACTGGACAGCGGTCAAGAATATCCTGAAGTACCTGAAAAGGATGAAGGACATGTTTCTCGTTTATGGAGGAGACGAAGAGCTCGTCGTAAAGGGTTACGTCGACGCTAGCTTCGACTCAGATCTGGATGACTCTAAGTCACAAACCGGATACGTGTATATGTTGAATGGTGGAGCAGTAAGCTGGTGCAGCTGCAAGCAGAGCGTCGTGGCGGGATCTACGTGTGAAGCGGAGTACATGGCAGCCTCGGAGGCAG
>NW_021178741.1:0-1461 GCF_002162155.2 Triticum dicoccoides
CGAGGGGGACCGGATCTGGCGAGGTGGGATAGCGATCGAGATGGAGGGGGCCGGGATCGAGATCGAGTGTCCATGAAATTTAAAAATATTCATGATAGTTCAAAAAGTACCCATGAAATACAATCGAGAAATGAAGGCTACGATTTAAATACAATCGATCTTAGCTAGCTATCTGTTCATAATCTTCTTGCCCTTCTTTTTCGCATATGGAGTTCTTCTGTGGAACGGACGTCCTTTAGGTAGGGTGGTCCTGCTTCTTCTTGTGGTGTATGCTGCTACTTCATCATCGTCGTCATGTTCGATCCTCGGGTCGTCGTACTTGTCGAAGTCTTGCTCATTGGCTACTCCATCCATTCCGATGATCTTCCTTTTGCCTCTCCTCACGACAACACGACTGGGCTTTGGCGGGTCGGTAATGAAGAAGCATTGGTCCACTTGGGAAGCCAGTACCCATGGTTCATTTTTCGCGGTGACGTTTGCGCCCGCGGTCTTGGATTTGGCTTCGGGTATAACCATGGTGGTGAAATACCGGTCTTCTTTTATGACGTTCTTGGCCCATCTAACACGGAACATCGGGACCTTCTCTCCAGCGTAGCTCAGCTCCCAGATCTCCTCGATCCTTTCGTAGTATCTGTCCTTGTCGTTACCGGTGTAGGATTCCATCGTTACCCCGGAGTTCTGATAACCATCGCTCTTCATGTCCTTGGCCTCGGTGTAGAATGTGTAGCCATTGATATCGTACGCCTCATAGGTCATCAGGTTGTGCTCAGCGCCCTGTGACAAGGCAAATATGAGTTGTTCTTCCGCGGAAGAATCCTCATGTAAAGGGTACGACAGAAGCTTCTGCTTGAACCAACGCGTGAAACATGAGTTGTGCTCTTTGAGTATATCTCCGTCCGTCCTCTGTTGGCCTCGGTCATTGTACGTCTTCTTAATAAAGGTTTTGTGCTCTACCACCCAAGGATCGACCACGTCTATGTGTTGTAGCGCGACTAGGTTTGCTCTTTCAAAGCCGGTGAGTCGACCCTCGAAGTCGACATGCATTTCCTGGCGACCCTCACGGTGACCCCATCCAGCGAGCCTGCCGAGGTGCCTGTTGACAGGCAGACCAACGGGGTTCTCGATGCCTAGATAATTCGTGCAGTAGGAGATGCACTCTTCGGTCAGAAAGCCCCTGGCTATGCTTCCTTCTGGACATGACATGTTGCGAACGTATCCTTTGATGACACCATTCATCCTTTCGAACGGCATCATGCTGTGCAGGAACGTCGGCCCGAGTTGGATGATATCCTCCACTATATGGACCAGCAGATGCACCATAACGTCGAAGAATGCGGGCGGGAAGTACATCTCAAGCTCGCATAGTATCACCACGATCTCTTCCTGTAGCCTTCTGAGTTGCCTCACGCCAATCGACTTCCGAGAGATGACGTCGAAGAAGTTGCATAGGCCAAATAGCGT
>NW_021178742.1:0-917 GCF_002162155.2 Triticum dicoccoides
CTCGCAGTTTTGGCCGATTCTGGCCCGTTTCATGGACTATTACTCACCGTTTTGGGGTCCCAAAGCGATTCTCGTTTCATGGACTATTACTCGCGGTTTTGTGCATTATTACTCAGCGATTTGGGGACCTAGAGCGATTTCCACGATTGATGAACCCCGGGATGCGTTTATGTGTCCGTCGTCAACACTCACAGCTTTGGCCAAATCTGACCCGTTTCGTGGACTATTACTCATCGTTTTCGGGTCCCGAAGCGATTTCCATAGTTGTTGAACCCCAAGGTGTGCTTACGTGTCGGTCATCAACAATCACAGTTTTGGCCGATTCTGGCCCGTTTCTTGGACTATTACTCTGTTTTGGGGTCCCGGAGTCAGTTCCACGATTGACGAACCCCGGGGTGCTATTACATGTCGGTCATCAACACTCACATATTTCGCCGATTCTTGTCCGTTTCGTGCACTATTACTCAGTGTTTTGGGGACCCAGAGCGATTTTCACGATTAGTGAACCCCGGGATGTGTTTATGTGTCTGTCGTCAACTCTCACAGTTTTCTCCAATTCTGACCCGTTTCGTGTACTATTACTCAACGTTTTGGGGTCCCGAAGGATTTTCATAGTTGTTGAACCCCAAGGTGTGCTTACGTGTTGGTCATCAACACTCGCAGTTTTGGCCGATTCTGGCCCGTTTCATGGACTATTACTCACCGTTTTGGGGTCCCAAAGCGATTTCCATGGTTGTCGAACTCCAAGGTGTGCTTACGTGTTGGTCATCAACACTCGCAGTTTTGGCCGTTTCTGGCCCGTTTCATGGACAATTGCTCACTGTTTTGGGGTCCTGGAGTGATTTCCATGGTTGTCGAACCCCGGGTGCGTTTACGTGTCTGTCGTCAACATTCGATGTTTTAGCCGATTCTGGCCC
>NW_021178743.1:0-699 GCF_002162155.2 Triticum dicoccoides
TAAAATTCAAATTTAAACTATTCAAAATTTTAAAACTAATGGCACTAACAGAAAGTTTATAATTTTTGTGACCTAAACTCAAAAAGAAATCACTAAAAAACTATAAGTATTTAGTTGTAAGTATAAATAAAAAATAAATAGAAAAAAAATTCTATTTTTATAGTAAAGTTATTCATAAACTATTGATTCACACAAATTTTTAAAAATTCAAATTTAAACTATTCAAAATTTAAAACTAATGGCACTAACAGAAAGTTTATAATTTTTGTGACCTAAAAGCAAAAAGAAATCACTAAAAAACTGTAAGTGTTTAGTTTTAAGTAGAAATAAAAAAATAAAAAACCAAAAAAATGTAGAAATAAAAAAGAAAAAACCAAATGCCACCTACTGGGCCTCCACGGCCTGAATACGACTAGAAACCCTACATGGGCCAGGATTCAGGCCCGCAGAGGCCCAATAGGACCACAGGCAGTAACAAGTTTAGGCCCGAAAGCCTGCATTAGAGAGGAGCTCGAATGGGGAGGCACAGCAGCGCTTATAAACAAGTGCCGGTGCCCTTCAGCTAGCGATGTGGGACTAAACTTCAGCTAGCGATGCAGCACAAGGCCATTGGTCCCGGTTGGTGGCACCAACCGGGACTAAAGGGGGCATTGGTCACGGTTCGTGGCACCAACCGTGACCATTGCCCCCCTTTAGTCC
>NW_021178744.1:0-1092 GCF_002162155.2 Triticum dicoccoides
TTCCGGTATATGCCAGGATCACTTCCGGGAGCACAAGGGTATCTCCAGGCTATCTATGCTGACCCCACCCAGGAGGATTCATGGACTCGCACCACTGCTGAGATGCTCGAGGATAAGGACCGTGAAAATCGGGCCTTGAGGTTAGAGCTCTTCAATACCCGTGCTGACCACTGGGCCACATTGACTCGGTTTGCACCGGCGGTGCAAGCTGGATATTCGGATATGCGCGATCTCTATCCTGTGAGATCTGCTCTGCCAGACGTGATGGGTTGGCGTGATGTAGGAGGCATCACCCCACCTCGCGGTCCCCACAGGCCATCGTCTGTTGGTCCAAGACCTCATCCTAGCCCCTATGGTCCACAAGCTTCGCGGGATCGTCTGTTTCCGGATGATCATGTTGAGCTTCCAGGCTATGGAGTGACTTCTACGAGGACTACTACGGATCGGTCTGAGTTAGTGGTAGTATCACTAGTTCGCACTAGCTGTGTCGTCTATCGTTCCGCGTGACTCGTGGGATATGACCTAGTTTGTACTCTTTCCGGAGGTGTAGAAAAATAATGTATAGGAGCTTGGGATGCCTCCGATGAGATGTAATCCTCTTTTCACCGTAATAGTACTTTGTTTGGTATTGTACTAAACCCTGTATGGTGTGTATGACGATGGAATAAAGAAGCAGTTTCTGTATCTACCATGTCATACGGATGATCATCTTGCATTCCGAGTTATTCCTTACATTTTGTATCCTATGTTGGAATTTTATCATCCTGACTAAATCATTGTCTTGTTTACCTAGGATGGTCAACACGCGCACTAACCCTGCTCCTCAAGAGCAGGCCGAAGGCAGTGAAGTCAGGGATGCAAATCTGCCTCATCCTCCTTCACTAGCCGAGGTTATGATGGAAGCTGAGAGAAACAAGCGGGAGACCAACCGTTTGTTGGAGCGTATTGAACAGAACACAACACACCATCAGAGGACTAACGTGGTGTCACTCAGTGATTTTATCAAATTACATCCACCCACGTTCCACCACTCCGTCGAGCCTCTCGACGCTGATGACTGGCTTCGCAGTATCTCTCACAAACTGCGTTCCG
>NW_021178745.1:0-964 GCF_002162155.2 Triticum dicoccoides
GAAGGGACAGACACAGGAACGAAGAAGGACACATGCCGGCCAGCCTAAGTGTTCCAGAGCAGTAGCAAGCTACCATGGCTCAGCGGTAACACTAGGAGACATTTCCCGGTAAGAGAGGCTACTAAAGATAAACAACTAGGTAGTCAGATCCCACACATACCAAGCATTTCAATCATACACACAATATGCTCGATATGTGCAAATACAACGAAGCATCACAACATGACTCTACGATACAAGTACTTTATTTAAGGCTCAGGGAGCCATACATAACATACACAAAGGAACGGGTCACACGACCCAGCATTCAAGTCATACAGTCATACAAACCAGCAGCGGAAGTAACTTGTCTGAGTACAGACAACTAGTAAAATAAAAGAGGCTTGGAAAGCCTAACTATACTACGTGGTCCTTCACAAGCTCAGGGTCACCACCTCGGCCTTTAGCCTACTCGTTGATGTCAAAGTCTACGTAGAACCCATCAGAAGGGGTTGCAGCGTCTTCTGTAAAAATGTAAATTATAGCAACATGAGTACAAAGGTACTCAGCAAGACTTACATCAGATCCTACATACATGCATATTGTCAAGAAGGGTTGGTGGAGTTATTGCAGCAAGCCAGCTTTGACTCTTGGCTAGACTATCCTACGATACTTCAACTTGAAATGGTTTTGCACACACGAGTCCACTACTCACCACTTCAATACACTACCGAGGATCCGCCTCCGTCTTCCTACGGAAGAGCCATCCTCGGCACTCACACTTATCTTGAGGCTTTTAGTAGTTTCCATTTACTTGTCTATGAACTGTATAGGCAACCAAGTAGTCCTTTACCGCGGACGCGGCTATTCGAATAGGTTATGATAACCCTGCAGGGGTGTACTTCTTCATACACGCTCTCACCACTTACCGCCGTTTACACGACATGTACTCGGCAACCTTCAAGCGGAAGCCCAACGTGGGTGT
>NW_021178746.1:0-802 GCF_002162155.2 Triticum dicoccoides
GGTTAAATATGTCATTTTTAAGCTAGCTAAGCATATTAAGTCATTTTGGAGGAAAAAATGCTATGTATAGGTCATTTTAGAGCTATCCTAGGTTAAATATGTCATTTTGGAGCTAATTAAGCTTATTATGTAATTTTTGAGCTAGCTAAGCATATTAAATCATCTTGGAGGAAAAAATGCTAAGTATAAGTCATTTTAGAGCTAGCCTAGGTTAAATAGGTCATTTTGGAGCTAAGTTAGGTTATTATGTCATTTTGGAGCTAGCTAAGCATATGAAGTCATTTAGGACCTAAAATATGTCATTTCTTAAGCATATTATATCATTTTAGAGCTAGCTAAGCATATTAAGTCATTTTGGAGGAAAAAATGCTAAGTGTAGGTCATTTTAGAGCTATCCTTGGTTAAATATGTCATTTCTAAGCTAGCTAAGCATATTAAGTCATTTTGGAGGAAAAAATGCTATGTATAGGTCATTTTAGAGCTATCCTAGGTTAAATATGTCATTTTGGAGCTAATTAAGCTTATTATGTAATTTTTGAGCTAGCTAAGCATATTAAATCATCTTGGAGGAAAAAATGCTAAGTATAAGTCATTTTAGAGCTAGCCTAGGTTAAATAGGTCATTTTGGAGCTAAGTTAGGTTATTATGTCATTTTGGAGCTAGCTAAGCATATGAAGTCATTTAGGACCTAAAATATGTCATTTCTTAAGCATATTATATCATTTTAGAGCTAGCTAAGCATATTAAGTCATTTTGGAGGAAAAGATGCTAAGTATAGGTCATTTTAGAGCTATCCTAGGTT
>NW_021178747.1:0-2685 GCF_002162155.2 Triticum dicoccoides
GGGGTAAGGTGTCCCGGTAACTCATTGTGCTTAGCTTTTCCATTTGTTAGAAATTTGAATTCGGAGACGCTACACTCGTCATCTTTTTCTTGGTTTAGCTCGGCGTTTTAAGCTTTGAGTCTACCCTTAATTTTATTCCTGGATGAAGTAGCGCATGACATGGATACCCACGTGATGTATGCATGATTGGTTCTATACGTGGCTACGTGGTCTATGTCTGGCCCCAGTCGTGTACGTGTCTGACATCATGTGTAATAGATAGATCTGGTCTGATGAAGTGCTTCCAAATATGTACTGTCGACCGCACGTACGTTGACGGTCCGAGGAGTACTACTAGTAAACTGCGAAATAAGAGAATGCATTGCAGAACTGGAGCCTAAGAAGAAGAAACCCACACCCACAAATTCTTAGAACTCGGATTGTCGGCGGCGGCTGCGGAGCAGCCCCGCCGGGACCAATGAGTTGTCTCAGCTGGAACTGCCGGGGGCTTGAGAACCCTGCGGCAGTTCGTGAGCTTTGCAACATAGTGAAGCAGGAAGGGCCCGGTCTCCTGTTTGTTATGGAGACGAAAATTTCAGCTCAATGTGTCGAGAGATTGAAAACCTTGATAGGGTTTGCGAGCTGTTTTGCAGTTAGCAGCGCTGGCTTGAGTGGGGGGATTGGTATGTTTTGGTCTGCGGACTTGGATGCTGATCTCAAGAGTTATAGTACCGGCCATATTGATCTTGTGGTGCGGAAGAAAAATGATGTCACGAAGCAATGGCGAGTGACGGGTTTCTATGGAGCTCCCAAAGTTGAAGATCGTCATCATAGATGGAGGTTCATGAGGACATTGCATGCAATCCAACATGAAGCGTGGATGTGCATTGGAGACTTTAACGAGACCCTGTGCGGCTCGGAACACTTCTCAAGAAGCCCCAGGCTGGAGTGGCAAATGCGGGCATTTAGGGAAGTAATAGACGAGTGTGCACTTATTGATTTGGGCTGGTCGGGACATGAGTACACATGGGATAATATGCAGCCTGGGAGATCAAATGTGAAAGTCCGGCTAGACTGACTTTTGGTAACTCTGCTCTCATACATATGTTCTCGCACATCAAGGTGAGACATATTGTGACAACAGAGTCGGACCATTGTTTCGTATTTGCGGATCTACGTGAGCACCTGGCTTCGGCACCGCCCAGAGGGCCAAAACCTTCCAGATACGAGGACATGTGGCAAACGCATGTGGACTATGACAAGCTGGTTCTAGACTCTTGGCAAAGGGGTGCGGGCCGAGAAGGATTACAGGGTGTGGTTCAAGCCCTCACGTCGCTGCAAGGCAACCTAGCGCCATGGGGGGCAAAGGAATTTGGTAGCTTAACTCGCAAGATTCGGAAGTTGTGGGAACAGCTGTCCAGGCTGCGTGCCCAATCTCTGCGAAGGGGGCCATCAGATGAAGAGAAAGCAGTGGCGAAGAAACTGAAACTAGCCTTGCACCAAGAAGAAATTTGGCTCCGTCAACGATCTCGTGTTCCATGGCTGCGGGAGGGCGACCGAAACACTGGCTATTTCCACGCTCAGGCTGCCCAACGCAAGCGTATGAACAAAATTGAAAATCTGGTCCGTGCGGACGGCACGGTCTGTAGTGATTTGGATGAAGATCGAGCGGAAGTGCAGCAGTTCTATGAACAACTATGTACATCACAAGGTTTTCAGTCCATGGAGGAGTTGCTGGATGTGGTACCTACCCGGGTGACCCCTCATATGAATGTTGAACTTGGCAAGCCATTTACAGAAGAGGAGGTGCACCGAGCCCTCTTCTAGATGGCTCCGTCCAAGGCCCTGGGGGTCGATGGCTTCATGGAGGTTTCTTCCAGCGCCACTGGAGTTTGCTCAAAGATGACATTGTCCCAGCGGTGCTTGATTTTCTCAATGGGGGAGAATTACCTACGGGTATGAATGACACCTCTATTACTTTGATTCCCAAGGTACGATTCCCCCAGCGTATTTCTCAATATCGACCATCTCTCTGTGTCTGGTTTTGTACAAGATTGCTGCCAAGGCCATTGCCAATCATATGCGGGAGTGTATGGATGGTATCGTCGGTGTTGAACAGAGGGCGTTCGTCCCTGGTCGCCTTATTACTGACAATGTACTTATTGCACATGAGAGTGTGCATGCCATGAGAAGGAGGAAGAAGGGGGGGGGGATGCTACGTGTGCCATCAAGCTGGACATGATGAAAGCATACGATCGTGTCGAATGGCACAATTTTCAAGTGATCATGATGAAGCTTGGGTTCTGTGTGGAGTTCGTTCGCCTAGTCATGAAGTCCGTCACTTCGGTCAGATTTGCAATCCGTGTGAATGGTGAACTCCTTCCTTTCTTTACCCCCTCAAGGGGTCTTCGACAAGGCTGCCCAGCATCACCGTACCTCTTTATGCTCTATGCAGAAGGATTGACTTCGCTCTTGAATTATTTCGGTGGGGTGAGGGTAGACAAAGGAATTCGAGCCAGCTATAGATCTCCCTGGATTAATCATCTCCTCTTCGCGGATGACAGTCTTATTTTTATGCAAGCAAAGGTGGAGAGTGCTCAACGGCTCAATGAAATATTGGGAATCTATGAGAGGGGTTCAGGGGAGGCAGTGAATAAAGATAAGAGCTCAATTTACTTTAGCCCAAACACCTCTGCTGCAGACATG
>NW_021178748.1:0-1203 GCF_002162155.2 Triticum dicoccoides
CTTCCCACCGCTGCACGGGCCTCCGGAAGCCCTGCATCGCCGCCACGTCGCCGTTCCCCTCTTCGGGCTCCGACCATCATCGCCGTCGAATTCGCCGTCTCTAGCGCGTCTCCGAGCCCGCTTCGACGCCCACTGCAACCGCGGTGAGCCCCCGAGTCGTTTCCCCCTTCTCCCCTGGTCTCTTTCGACCTCTAGGCCTTAGCCCCACCTTGGCCGAGAGCTCCACGCCGCCGGCGATGTCGCCGTCGTGGCCACGGTCACCGTAGCGCCCAACCGAGCACACTATCGTGCTCCACGCCTCACTAGGAGCACGCAGCACGCACCAACGCCTCCCCAAACCCCCTGCAACGCCGACTCCGACCGCACCCGAACTCCGGCGGCCGCAGCCGAGCTCGCCGCCGTCGACTCTGGCCACCCCAGGCTCGGCCACCACCACCGTTCGACGCGCGGGAGCAAGAGCTCTCCAACGAGCCCAAGCACAGCCTCGCCCGTGCCCTGTAGCGCGATCCCGCATCGCGCCGCCGTCTCGGGCCTCGCCGGCGTCACGTCGCCGGTGGGTTTGACCCACTTTGACCACGGCAGGAACCCCCCCTGAGTCCCTGACAGGTGGGCCCAGCCCTGTAGCTAATTAGGATTAGCGCTAACCACTGTTAGTTAACCCCCTGACACTGACTAGTGGGCCCCAGCGCCACTAATTAGTAATTAGGATTAATTTAACCCTGTTTAAACCCCCTGTCACTGACGTGTGGGCCCCACACGTCAGGTTTGACTCCAGCCATCCGCAGTTGACCACTGACGTCATGCTGACGTCATGCTGGCGCAATAATTATATTTCTGGATTTAATTTAAATCAGGAAATTCCAGAATATTATTTAAACTTCAAAAATTCATAACTTTTATTCTGTAACTCCAAATTGGACAAATTATATATGAAAAATGATCAGAAAAATCCAATCTATCCATCTGTACTATTTTCATGCATGATCAAACAAGTTAAATTGATGTTTCAAGCAGAACAAGGAAAAGCACTTTAAAAGGCCATATTTGAATTTGAAATTTGAATCCTTGATTCAAATTTGTTCAAACCCTTCTGGTTTTAGTTGCATTAGCCCAACACACTCATATTGCCATGTTTCATGCATGCATCATATTGTTGCACATTGTTTGGTGATGGTTGTGTATCGGTGTCCTTTGCGACAGGTT
>NW_021178749.1:0-1322 GCF_002162155.2 Triticum dicoccoides
GTCATCAGCGAGTGAATCCAGGCTGTAGCACTGGGCTAGCAGGACTCCGGTGAACCGGGCTGTAGCGGGCTAACAGGACTCCGGTATTCATCGCGTGACATTTCCCCGAAGGGACAGACACAGGAACGAAGAAGGACACATGCCGGCCAGCCTAAGTGTCCCGGAGCAGTAGCAAGCTACCATGGCTCGGTGGAAACACTAGGAGACATTTCCCGGTAAGAGAGGCTACCAAGGATAAACAACTAGGTTGTCAGATCCCGCACATACCAAGCATTTCAATAACATACACACAATATGCTCGATATGTGCAAATACAACATGGCATCACAACATGACTCTACAACTCAAGTATTTTAATCAATAGGCTCCGAGGAGCGAGATATTACAAACATGGGTCTCACGACCCAACAATCAGAGCATACAAGTCAAAGCACAAGCGGAAGCTATCATGTCTGGGTACAGACATCTATAAATGAAAAAGGCCGAGAAGCCTGACTATCTATCAGATCCTGCCGGGGGCACAAGATCGTAGCTGAGGTAACAAGCTAAACGTCGAAGTCCATGTGGAACTACTAGTGAGACTGAAGTCTCTCTGCAAAAACATAAAATAGGCAAACGTGAGTACAAATGTACCCAGCAAGACTTACATCAGAACTAACTACATATGCATCATTTTCAACAAAGGGATGGTGGGGTTTAACTGCAGCAAGCCAGCTTTGACTCGGTGGCTATCCTAAACTACGACTGCAAGCGACTCTTTTGAGGTGGCGCACACGAGTCCACATATTCACCATATCAATACACCACTATGGATCCGCTCCCGTCTCCCTACGAGAACGCCATCCATAGCACTCACGCTTATCTTGCGCATTTTAAAGTATCCACTTTCACTTGTCCATGAACTGATATAAGCAACCCAGAAGTCCTTTACCGCGGACACGGCTATTCGAATAGATGATGTTAACCCTGCAGGGGTGTACTTCTTCATACATGTTTCCACCACTTAGCGTCTGCACACGACATGTGCTCGGCAGACTTCAAGCGAAAGCCGACGTGGGTGTAGACCACGACCTACCTAAACACCTAAGTCTCTAGTCCAGGTTTATCGCCTATTCGGGTTCCATCCATGAGGAGATCCGGCCGGAGTTTCGCTCACAGCCCCAAACGATGTGAACAGGGTTCCGTGACACCAAACGGGCGCCCGGTATACCCGGCCACGTGCCTACCGCATCACAGCCCACCCCTACGGTCAGCGCTGTCCACGGCCTCCAGCAAGCTACAAACACCAGAAACTACTTGCAACTCCTGGACAGAGGACTAGG
>NW_021178750.1:0-2092 GCF_002162155.2 Triticum dicoccoides
GTTGCTGTTGTTGTTGCTATTGTTGCTGCTGTTGTTGCTGCTGTTGTTGCTGCTGTTGTTGCTGATGTTGTTGCTGTTGTTGTTGTTGTTGTTGTTATTGTTGTTGCTGTTGTTGCTGCTGTTGTTGCTGTTGTTGTTGTTTCTATTGTTGTTCTTGCTGATGTTGTTGTTGCTGTTGTTGTTGTTGCTGTTGCTATTTGTGACGCCCCCGATTCAATCGTACACTATTCATGCACGCAAATGTGTACGATCAAGATCAGGGACTCACGGGAAGATATCACAACACAACTCTACAAATAAAAAAAAGTCATACAAGCATCATAATACAAGCCAGGGGCCTCGAGGGCTCGAATACAAGTGCTCGATCATAGACGAGTCAGCAGAAGCAACAATATCTGAGTACAGACATAAGTTAAACAAGTTTGCCTTAAGAAGGCTAGCACAAACTGGGATACAGATCGAAAGAGGCGCAGGCCTCCTGCCTGGGATCCTCCTAACTACTCTTGGTCGCCGTCAGCGGGCTGCACGTAGTAGGGGCACCTCCGGTGTAGTAGGGGTCGTCGTCGACGGTGGCGTCTGGCTCCTGGACTCCAGCATCTGGTTGCGACAACCAGAAAGGAAGGAAAAGGGGAAAAAGGGGGGAGAAAGCAACCGTGAGTACTCATCCAAAGTACTCGCAAGCAAGGAACTACACAACATATGCATGGGTATATGTGTAAAGGCCATATCAGTGGACTGAACTGCAGAATGCCAGAATAAGAGGGGGATAGCTAGTCTTATCGAAGACTACGCTTCTGGTCACCTTCGTCTTGCAACAGGCAGAAGAGGGTAGGTCGAAGTCCTCCAAGTAGCATCTCCAAGTAACATCTCATAGCATAATCCTACCCGGCGATCCCCTCCTCATATCCCTGAGGTAGAGCGACCACCGGTTGTATCTGGCACTTGGAAGGGTGTGTTTTATTAAGTATCCGGTTCTAGTTGTCATAAGGTCAAGGTACAACTCCAAGTCGTCCTGTTACCGAAGATCACGGCTATTCGAATAGATTAACTTCCTTGCAGGGGTGCACCACATTCCCCAACACGCTCGATCCCATTTGGCCGGACACACTTTCCTGGGTCATGCCCGGCCTCGGAAGATCAACACGTCGCAGCCCCACCTAGGCAAAACAGAGAGGCCAGCACGCCGGTCTAAACCTAAGCGCACAGGGGTCTGGGCCCATCGCCCATAGCACACATGCACGTTGCGAGGGCGGCCGGAAGCAGAACTAGCCCCCTTAATACAAGAGCAGGCTTACGTTCCAATCCGGCGCGCGCCGCTCCGTCGCTGACGTCTGAAGTGCTTCGGCTGATACCATGACGTCGGGATACCCATAACTACTCCCACGTAGATGGTTAGTGCGTATAGGCTCGTAGCCGACTCAGATCAAATACCAAGATCTCGTTAAGCGTGTTAAGTATCCGCGAACGCCGAACAGGGCCAGGCCCACCTGTCTCCTAGTTGGTCTCATCCTGCCCTGTCGCTCCGCCACAAAGTAACAGTCGAGGGCCGTCGGGAACCCAGGCCCACCGCTACCGGGATGGAGCCACCTGTCCTTTCAGCCCCCTCGTCAGAATCACTTGCGGGTACTCAATGAGCTGACCCGACTTTAGTCACCATCTGTATAGCATGTATATGTATAGTATATACCCGTGATCACCTCCCAAGTGATCACGGCCCGATAGTATAGCAAGGCAGACTGACAAGAATGTAGGGCCAATGATGATAAACTAGCATCCTATACTAAGCATATAGGATTGCAGGTAAGGTATCAACAGATGTAGCGACAATGTCAGGCTATGCATCAGAATAGGATTAACGAAAGCAGTAACATGCTACACTACTCTAATGCAAGCAGTATAGAGGAGAATAGGCGATATCTGGTGATCAAGGGGGGGGGCTTGCCTGGTTGCTCTGGCAAGAGAGAGGGGTCGTCAACTCCGTAGTCGAACTGGTCAGCAGCAGCGTCGGTCTCGTAGTCTACCGGAGAGAAGAGGGGGAAGAAATAATGAATACAGAGCAAACAAAGCATCACAAAATATAACAAGGCAATAC
>NW_021178751.1:0-1067 GCF_002162155.2 Triticum dicoccoides
AGTTTCCTTTGGGTATCCTATGAAGACACATTTCTCCGATTTGGGTTCGAGCTTATCAGGTTGAAGCTTTTTCACATAAGCATCGCAGCCCCAAACTTTAAGAAACGACAACTTTGGTTTCTTGCAAAACCACAGTTCATAAGGCGTCGTCTCAACGGATTTTGATGGTGCCCTATTTAACGTGAATGCGGCCGTCTCTAAAGCATATCCCCAAAATGATAGCGGTAAATCAGTAAGAGACATCATAGATCGCACCATATCTAGTAAAGTACGATTACGACGTTCGGACACACCATTACGCTGTGGTGTTCCGGGTGGCGTGAGTTGCGAAACTATTCCACAGTTTTTCAAATGTACACCAAACTCGTAACTCAAATATTCTCCTCCACGATCAGATCGTAGAAACTTTATTTTCTTGTTACGATGATTTTCAACTTCACTCTGAAATTTTTTGAACTTTTCAAATGTTTCAGACTTATGTTTCATTAAGTAAATATACCCATATCTGCTTAAATCATCTGCGAAGGTGAGAAAATAACGATATCCGCCACGAGCCTCAATATTCATCGGGCCACATACATCGGTATGTATGATTTCCAACAAATCTGTTGCTCTCTCCATAGTACCGGAGAACGGTGTTTTAGTCATCTTGCCCAAGAGGCACGGTTCGCAAGTACCAAGTGATTCATAATCAAGTGGTTCCAAAAGTCCATCGGTATGGAGTTTCTTCATGCGCTTTATACTGATATGACCTAAACGACAGTGCCACAAATAAGTTGCACTTTCATTATCAACTCTGCATCTTTTGGCTTCAACATTATGAATATGTGTATTACTACTATCGAGATTCAATAAAAATAGACCACTCTTCAAGGGTGCATGACCATAAAAGATATTACTCATATAAATAGAACAACCATTATTCTCTGATTTAAATGAATAACCGTCTTGCATTAAACAAGATCCAGATATAATGTTCATGCTCAACGCTGGCACCAAATAACAATTACTTAGGTCTAATATTAATCCCGAAGGTAGATGTAGAGGTAGCGTGCCGACTGCGATCA
>NW_021178752.1:0-1533 GCF_002162155.2 Triticum dicoccoides
TGTAAGACATTGATATTTGCTTTACTGTGAGCATTTTACCACCACATCCTAGTAGTTATAGGAACATTATTTTTGGGTTTTGTTTCTTGTTCTACTAATCATGACAGGATCCAGAGTCAATTCATGGGCTTTGTCGATCGCGGGAGACGTGCCACCACCTTTGCAAATACCACAACCGTCACGAGAGGTGCACAAACATCCAAATGCACATGATCAGGTTAATGTATCTATACCACCATTTAATGGCCGTTTTAAACCTGCTTTATATATTGAATGGGAGTTCGACATAAAAAATATATTTGCTTCCCATAATTTCAATGAACATAAAAAGGTTAAGGTTGCGGTTGGTTCTTTCACTGGTTATGCTTTGGTTTGGTGGAGTGAATATTGTCGGTTACACCTTGATTATATACCTACTACTTGGGATGATTTGAAACTTGCCATGCGACATACTTTTGTCCATGCTTATTATACTCGTGACATGATTAAGAAGTTGCAACACTTAAAACAAGGTAGTGAAACTGTAACAAAATATTATGATGATTTACAAACTACCTTGTTGCATTCCTCTTTAGAAGAAAGTGAAGATGATTTTATGGATAGATTTTGGGGAGGATTAAACCGTGATATTCAAGAGATACTAATTCATGAAGAATGTTATCCTATGGACCATTTGTTTCATCTTGCTTGCAAAGCTGAACAGGAAATAAAACGACGTGTTGGCCACGAGGAGAACAAGCGCACGGTGCACATTCCAAGAGTTGATATGATTGTTCCTTCAACTACTAAGCATACTATGACAACCACATCCGTTGTTGTCAGGACTACATCACCTCCACCGTGTGACACATCGCCCCCGAGAGTGGCTACATCATCTGAGTTGATCATAAGAGGTAATGACAAAGGTACTGATCTTCCATCTCTACATGAGAATGATGAATGCCTTGTCAATTTGAATGCACCATCTGATGAGCTACCCACTACTTTGATCACACCACCTATTTTAGAGGACTACGTTGATAATTTGACTTTGCCATGTGATCAAACAACTGAAATACCAACAATTTTGAATGCACCCATTGAATTAACTATTGATGCAAAAGAAGCAATGTTTAATCATTTTGATATGACCTCTAATCTTGGTGATGATTCTGTGTTGAATGACTTATTGCATGTTTGCGTATTTAAGCATGTTGTAGCATGTAAATTTGATGCAAGTAAGGTTTATTCACCAATGTTGGGATGGTTTAATGATGAACATTGTCAATCTTTTGAAATGAATAAGAGCTTCACTTATATGTGCAAACTGAGTTGCAATATTTTCATGCCTTCTACTTCTTGTGCTAATTTTTTGGCTTTAGATTTTATGAACTATGCAAGTTACTCATCTATTCATGTGTCATATATGCAAAAATCAAGGGAAGTAAAAATGGATGACATATACATATACAACATGTACACCTTGTCTCTTTTGTTAGCCACATTTCAGATTAAGCAACGCCGAGGACGGCTTTATTTTCAAGAAGGGGAGGA
>NW_021178753.1:0-1829 GCF_002162155.2 Triticum dicoccoides
GGGTGGACCGGCGCGGCGCAGACGGAGGATTGAGTGTGTGAGTGTGTGAGTGGATCGGACAGAGGAGATGGGGGTGGGAGATGAATGGCTTAGCAGTAGCGCGCGGTAGGAAAATACGCTACTGCTAAGCTATCTAGCAGCAGCGCCTTTTACAATAAAGCGCTACTGCTATGTGTCAGCATGTAAAAATAGACTTTGTTCAATATATCAAAAATACATTGATCATCAATGATCTTTTTGTGTACAATCTGATTTGTCAATATGAGTCCTCGCCGGTTTAGGAACAGGTGAAGACTCATATTGCAGCCACAAATTCTACACATAGAGTTCAGTGAAGACCAAGTGCTTGTCAAAGTTTGAGAAGTAACATATTTAAGGTGGTAGAAACTCTCTTCACGGAGCGAGGTGGGACTAAATTTTTGTAGGAAACTTATCAGTAGTGCTTATCTGAGAAATGCGCTGCTACTATGCTACGTAGCAGTAGAGCCCGTCGCTATAACGCGTTGCTGCTATAACTAGCCTCGCGGCAGCCTCGTGGGTATTATAGCAGCAGTGCGTCTTTGAGCGGGCGCGCTACTGCTATATTTGTTTCAGCAGTGAGTTTCGGCAGAGCACGCTACTGCTAATTAGCAGCAGTGCCTTATTTTAAATTGCACTGGTGATAAGATTCTGTGTATAGGCTTTTCCCCAGTAGTGTATGGAGATGCCCATCAATTGATGTCAACATGAGGAGTAGGTATTGCCATGCAACGGATGCACTAGAGCTATGAATGCTCAACAAAAGAAAACTAGTGGGTGTGCATCCAACCTGCTTGCTCACGAAGACCTAGGGCATTTGAGGAAGCCCATCGTAGGAATATACAAGCCAAGTTCTATAATGAAAAATTCCCACTATTATAAAAAAGACAACTTATGAGACTCAGTACATGAAAAACAAGTTGCTACTTTGAAGCACAATATGTGAGACTCACTACATGAAGAACAACGTGCTACTTTGAAGCACAATATATGAGACTACATGAAGAACAAGGTGCTACTTTGAAGCACAAGTGTGGAAAAAGAGATAGTAGCATTGCCCTTTTTATTTTATTTTTTTATTTTTATTTTTTTGGGCCTTTTTTTTGGCCTTTCTCCTTTTTTTCTTTTTTTTATTTGGGCAATGCTCTAATAATGATGATCATCACACTTCTATTGATTACAACACAAGGATTACAACTCGAAACTTAGAACAAGATATAACTCTATATGAATGCCTCCGGCGGTGTGCCGGGATGGTGCAATGAATCAAGAGTGACATGTATGAAAAATAATGCATGGTGGCTTTGCCACAAATACGATGTCAACTACATGATCATGCAATGGCAATATGACAAAAGTAATGTATGTCATGAATATGATGATGGAAGTTGCATGGCAATATATCTCGGAATGGCTATGGAAATGCCATAATAGGTAGGTATGGTGGCTGTTTTGAGGAAGATATAAGGAGGTTTATGTGTGATAGAGCATATCGTATCACGGGGTTTGGATGCACCGGCGAAGTTTGCACCAACTCTCAAGGTGAGAAAGGGCAATGCACGGCACCGAAGAGGCTAGCAATGGCGGAAAGGTGAGAGTGCGTATAATCCATGGATTCAACATTAATCAAAAGAACTCATATACTTATTGCAAAAATTTAGAAGTCATCAAAAATTCAAGTACTACGCGCATGCTCCTAGGGGGATAGATTGGTAGGAAAAGACCATCGCTCGTCCCCGACCGCCACTCATAAGGATGCACAAGCCAGGTACACTTCATGTTTCAAATTTGTTACATAACTTTAACCATAC
>NW_021178754.1:0-1251 GCF_002162155.2 Triticum dicoccoides
CAAGTAACAGATGAATCGTTGTTGTCCTAATGCAGTAAAAGAGAGCAGGAGCGAGAGAGTAGGATTGTATCGGAATGAACAAGGGGGTTTTGCTTGCCTGGCACTTCTGAAGATAACATTGAGTCTTCATCAGTGTCAACGATCACATCATCGGTATCATGTCTATCGAGAGGGGACAAATACCGGCAACACAGAAGGGAACACAATCAATGCAATGCACAATATGATGCATGATCATGACATGGCAAAATGAATGTGTTTTGAGCTAATGCAACTAGCAATAGATTAAATGAAGTTGGTTTGAATACAAGATTCAAATTTAAACTCCATATGTGATTATTCAAATGCCATTTAATTGATTTGTGCTAAACAGCAGCTATAAGTTGTTCTAACATGCATGAAAATGGTACAGATGGATTCCTTGAATTTTTCTGATAATTTTTCATATATAAATTATTTCATTTGGAGTTACGGTTAATTTTCTATGATTTTTAGAAGTTTATATAATTTTCTGGAATTTCCTGAATTATAATAAATCCAGAAAATGGTTTATTGCGTCAGCCCCACGTCACAGTGACGTCAGCAGGGTCAACTGGGCTGGCTCGGTCAAACCTGACGTGTGGGGTCCACACGTCAGTGACACAGGAGCTAATCCCGGTCAAACCCAGCGCTGACTGGGGTTTGACCAGGGGTGGGGCCCGCTGTCAGTTTCACTGGAGGTTAATTAGTGGGGTCATCAGTGGCTAATGACGTACCACATCACTGGCCACCGGAGTTCGGCCGGCGGCGACCGAATCCGACGACGGAAACGCCCCGGGAAAGCGTTACAGGGGATGGTTTCGGGCGTGGTTTACGGCTATGGGTTGCTGGGCTTAGTGCGCATCCAGGGGTGGCAACAGTTCGAGCTGGGGTGGCCGGAGCTCACCGGAATGGAGCTCGCGGCGGCGCCGGAGTTCGGACCTCGGCGAAAACGGCGTTGTGGAGCACGGGCGAGTGAGGTAAAGCACTGCGCAGCCTCCTGGAGTCACCACGAGCTCGGTGAGATGCACGGGCGCGACCCGTTCGAGCTCAGGCCACGGCGGCGACATGGTCAGCGGCGGCCGGAGTTCGGCCGCGACGGGGCTATGGCCTAGAGCTCGCAAACGCGAGGGGAGAGAGAGGGGTTCTGCACGGAGGCTCACCGCGGAGCTGTAGGGAGGGTCAGTGGGCTCGGGGGCGCGCCGGAGTGGCCGAATTCGACGGAGACGGCAC
>NW_021178755.1:0-1219 GCF_002162155.2 Triticum dicoccoides
AGTAAAAGCCTTCACTCATCTCTTTTGCAATTGATAAGGGATAAATAAGGAGAACCATTGTAAGGCCGCGTCCACAGGAAAACCCGTAATTAATGACCATAGTTGTAACTTAGAGGGGGAGACTACGGTGGTGGTGTGTGTGGTACGAAGGCTACTAGAGTAGAACGTATTCTGTAGCTCGAGGCCCAGCTCAAAGTGAAGAGTGACTTAAGTATCCAGTTAGTACTATGCTGCTGCACTAGTCGCATTAGACACATACCAATGGGAATTCTAGACTCACTGAGAACGCATTACTCCTCTTCTAGTTTCCCGCGTTACTCGTTCGCTGCTCTCATTTATCTCTGTTTGTGTTATTTACTTTTGATTCACACTCCACTCAAAAACATTATTTATCTCCGCCCTCTCTTTGCTCTTTTTTGCGAAAGCCCTCACTTTGCTCTGAGTCTACAATTATTTGCAGGCACAATTCCATAAGTCTCTACAAGGGACAAATATCCAATTCATGTGCGCCATGTGGGATTGATACTCTTGCTTCTAAAAAGCTACAATTAAACCCTGTGCATTTACAGGACATCAACTACGCAAAAAATGATGTGGCAACAAGCTATGGAAAAATAAACACCTCCAGTTGAACAAAACCCCCTTTATGTTCGAAAATCGTATACTTTGCACCGTAGTTTACAGTCACTTAGCTTGAAGCCAATCCATCCCAAGGGTAATATCATAGCAACCCAGCGGGAAAAGTTTGAATGTGGGTCCAAAACAAGCCCATGTATCTTGCAATTGTGGATTGGCAACTCCATGCCATGTTGAATAACATCCTTAGTGGCTACCTTCACGTCCAAAGGATTTTTCATGGTTGCAGACCCTCCCAAGACTGAGACACTTCAGTGTTTAAAAATTTGTGAAACCTCCCAGAGTCCACCAACATGAGTAGAACATTTTTGCCCACCCTGCCGAATAATTAGAACGTTTTGGGGCTTCAATACCACTAACTCCTACAACACACAACAGACATAGATCATCCTTGGAGCTCTCCCGGGCTCTGGTGATTGCTCAGGTGATGATGGTGGCAAGATCATGCCCACCAATTCTTCATGCGGGAGGAGATCATGCCCACCAATTCTTCATGGTGAAGATAACTGCATGCCTTGTCGAGCTTTATTATCAGGAGGAGATCCTCATGCAGCAGCGGTCACGAGTTGACTGGCTCACCGAC
>NW_021178756.1:0-2902 GCF_002162155.2 Triticum dicoccoides
GACCTAAGCCACATAATTCAGCAGCCAGACGAATCGGCCAGACAATTCTGGACATGGTTCTTAACAAAGAAAAATCAAATCGTCGATTGTCCGGATGCAGAGGCCCTCGCAGCCTTCAAACATAACATCCGCGACGAGTGGCTTGCCCGACACCTAGGACAGGAAAAGCCGAAATCTATGGCAGCCCTCACATCACTCATGACCCGCTTCTGCACGGGAGAGGACAGCTGGCTAGCCCGCAGTAACAACCTCAGCAAAAATTCTGGCAGTCCGGATATCAAGGACCGCAATGGCAGGTCGCGTCGCAACAAGAACAAACGCCGCGTTAACGGCGATAACACTGAGGATACGGCAGTCAACGCCGGATTCAGAGGCTCCAAACCCGGTCAGCGGAAAAAGCCATTCAAAAGAACTACTCCGGGTCCGTCCAATTTGGACCAAATACTAAGAGACCCGGCCGCCGAACAATAGAGGACAGAAGGGTTTCCCCCCACAAGTGCGGACGGTGAACATGATATACGCAACTCACATACCCAAGAGGGAGCGGAAGCATGCACTCAGGGACGTATACGCGATGGAGCCAGTTGCCCCGAAGTTCAACCCATGGTCCTCCTGCCCGATCACTTTTGATAGAAGGGACCACCCCACCAGTATCCGCCACGGCGGATTTGCCGCATAGGTTTTAGACCCAATCGTCGAGGGATTTCACCTCATTAGAGTCCTGATGGACGGCGGTAGCAACCTGAACCTGCTTTATCAGGATAAAGTGCGCAAGATGGGCATAGACCCCTCAAGGATTAAACCCACAAAAACGACCTTCAAAGGCGTCATACCAGGTGTAGAGGCCAATTGTACAGGCTCAGTCACACTTGAAGTGGTCTTAGGATCCCTGGATAACTTTCGAAGCAAGGAGTTAATCTTCGACATAGTTCCGTTCCGCAGCGGCTATCATGCTCTGCTCGGACGGACCGCGTTTGCAAAGTTCAACGCAGTGGCTATACGCATATCTCAAGCTCAAGATGCCAGGCCCTCAAGGAGTCATCACGGTCAACGGAAACTTTGAATGCTCCCTCCGAATGGAGGAACACACAGCGGCTCTCGCGGCAGAAGTACAGAGCAGCCTCTTAAGGCAATTCTCGAGTCCGGCCGTTAAGCGATCGGACACGGCTAAACGCACCCGGAGTAACCTACAACAAGACCACCTGGCACGTTCCGAGCACGCGTAGCAATGCGGCCCCAACCCCAGCCCTTGCAAAATTGCAAGACTGGTCCTTCGCGTACATCACTATGCTCTGGAGATACCATGGGCATAGGGGGAGGGGCACGACCACGACAGGCCCAGAGTGTGGCTTAACCACACCAGGGGCTCCCAAGTGTGTCATTCTTTCTTTTTCTTTCCTTTTTCTTTTTTCTTACCCACAGGACTCCGTTCACTAGAGGCCCTGTCCGGCAGTAGACCTGCCCAACTCACGATGCAACAGCCAGGGAAGGAGAAAGGCTACGACGAGTATCCAGGTGGTCTCCATTATGAGCATTAAATCTGTTTTATACATCATTCTGCAGCCTACCCCTGGAGGGGGACATGTTTAATAGTCCCATCCCCTGCTTACCGCACTATTTGTATCGTTCTGCATTCATGGCAGTATTTCTTCAATAAACAATGCATCACTTTTTGCTTATAATTGCATTTCTTTCTTATACATATGTTCATTTATGACATGTTGCATCCGTACACTTTGGTACGGCTAAATACACCAGGGGCTTAAGTTCCCCACATTATGGTGTGATAAGTCTGAACACTTTCACAAGTGCGGCACCCCGAACTTATAGCATTATATGCATCGGCTCCGAATCATGTCTTGGGTCAATAGTTGGGTTTGCCCGGCTCCCATGTTTTGGTACCTTACGTTCCGTTATATCCGCTAAGGTAGCACTGGGAGAACCACTGCGATTGCGCCCCAGTTGAGCTGGGCGAGCGCCTCAGTGGACAAAGCTAAAACTGACCGTCATGATAAGGCGAGAGCTGGTCGCTGTTCGAGAGGTTCTTTCGAGTCCCTAAAGACTTATGCCGCTTAGAGCGAGGAACCGGCTATGTCCGGCCCAGGCGTGGATAGCGCCCCGAATTCGGCCTTCCGAACACTAGGGGCTTCGCTGAAATTTAAAATTATAGAATTCTATGGCTAAGTGAGAGTGTTCAAGCATTATAAGTTCGGTTGCCTCGTTCGTTGTGTTGAGCGCCTACCTAGATGGACCCAAAAATGGGAACAAGAGCGCTCAAGTTTATCCCGAACACCCCAGCACTCGTGGCATGGGGGCTGAAGCCGACGACTTGCCATCTCTCACATTTGATAAACGGCCGCACAGAAGGTAATATTTTAAATTAACAAGTGTTGCTTAGCGCATATGAACAAAGTTTTCAGCGCACAGGATAACAAAATGCGAGTCTCTTCAAATATTACATCTTTGGAGCACTCACCCGCAATCATGCGAGCACGCTTCAGGACACTCTTATAATACATCTCGGGTGTACGATACTCCTTGCCCGTCGGTGGCACGTCCGTCACAAGCTTCTCATCGTCCATCCTGCCCCAGTGCACCTTTGCACGGGCAAGGGCCCGACGGGCACCTTCAATGCAGGCGGAGTGCTTGACGACTTCAACCCAGGGACACGCATCCACCAGCCGCCGCACCAGGACGAAGTAGCTCCCAGGCATGGCCTCCTTGGGCCACAGCCGAACTATGAGGCCCTTCATGGCCTGTTTGGCCACCTTGTGGAGCTCGACCAGCTGCTTCAGCTGGTCGCTAAGGGGCACCAGATGTCCGGCCTCAGCATACTGAGACCAGAAGACCTTCTCCGTCGAGCTCCCCTCCTTGGCCCGGTAGAAAGCAGCAGCATCGGACA
>NW_021178757.1:0-1916 GCF_002162155.2 Triticum dicoccoides
TTTTGCGTTGTTTGGATGTCGTCAAGGCACCATACTATTAATAGGAATTCATTCTCTCATGGGGATTCGTTTGCATTAAACTATTTTATTAGTTTATTTGCATTATATTATTATTTGTATGATACAAGGGTCACGATTGCGTATCATATTTTGTTCTGTTAATTGCATGATAAGAAAGGCTAGGTATTCCTTCTGCTGCATGAACTGAAAACTCAAAACAATGGTGTGCAGGCTGCTTTTTATCTGGAGTGTTAGCCTGTTAGAGGATGTGTGATATTGTTGCCCTCTAGCAACTACAGAAGTTCTTCAGCAGGTGTGTCAGTTTCCTGTTCCAACGCTTGTAGAATATGAGTAGACTTTCAAAGATTGGATCTATGTTGTCTGCTCCATGGTTCTCTAGAGTACTAACAAATATCTGGAGCTCTAAGACTATCTAGTGGCTGGTTTCTGTCAATGTGTTTTTGGATACGACCTGCATGTTCGGTGTTGCTGCAATGTGCGAATAAGGTCTCTGTCTAACTATGTTGGAAGAGCTAGTACTCTAGCAGCTGCTGCTTTTTCATACATAAACTTTTGCATGCGGAGTGAGTAGTATGTTTACATAGTTCTTGTTGGTTTCTATACACAAATATCAGTTTGATACTCCCCCGTTTCACTTAACTTTATGGTGTGTGCAAGTTTTTTGCCCATATTCTGAATTGTAGTGCCTACTTACTTGTTTGGACAAAAATAGCCGTGTGGCTGGACATGGGCGTGAAACAACCTCCTCTGCATGCGGGAGTGTGTGTGGCTGAGACGCTTTGCACATGGATCTGGACAGAGTTGGTGGAGGGGTATAATGATCCAAAGGACATGCGCGAGCGCATGCATTGGTATTGCAGCTCAACAAAGTGCGCACTAGAATTTGGAACGAAGGGAGTATAACAATTTCGACCTCCAAGGAAACAACTCATGTGGCAATCCTCCTGCAGAAAAAGAGCGTGATCTCTTTTAACTAGAGAAACACAATTATCACACATATTCCTGTATTCATCCACGGAAGAGGTTTATTGTAATGAATAGAAGTGTTGCCAATTGTTTTTTGGATAAACTAAGTGGATCTGGTCCAAGATTAAGGGTAAAATAATTTTAGAGATCTCAGGTTTGGTGTAATTGCAGACTCCACTATTTAGCCTTAGTTTAATGTTGGTGGGTGGTACCAAATTAGGTACACACTTGTGGCATGTTATATGGTCTACGTAGGTTCTAAGGAAGGGGATTGTTGGACAGATGGTTGTGCAAGCTTGCTCTTACAATTAGGTTTACTTCATGTGTCTTGTTGTATGCTGGTGCCCCATTATGGCTTCAGGATGAATCTTCTTTTCATATTGGCCTACATTATACGCTGGCGCGGTGGCGCCCCATTATGGCTTCAAGATGTGGATGCTTTCTTAGGATCAAATTTACTTCCAACTTTGTCTTGGCCTTTTCCTGAATCTTGTTCAATTGTTCATTGCAACGTGGGATATACCGTGTCTCTCTTCCAATGCAACCTGTAATTTTTTTAGGAAAATTATTCTAATACTCTTTTTTCCATTTCTAATGCTCTTTTTAGGCCCACATATGCTGGTTTCTAATACTCTTTTTTCCTTCTTTTCATGTTCAAGGAAAAAAATCGAGTGCTGGAGTGAATCATCTAATTCAGGGACGAAACACAAATCAGATTGTGCTTATGTCGCTACCTCCTACGTCTACAACAGTACAATTTCAGGTCTGTATATATGGACCAACCTATTATTTGTACCATGTCACTGATTCATATTGGTTGTTAGAATTTAGTTGCTTGTCAAATGTTCATTGTATTAAGAAGTATGATGTAGCGTCTGTATCCAATGCAACTTGGCTATAGTTTATCCAAAGTAGATGTCTATTACTCT
>NW_021178758.1:0-902 GCF_002162155.2 Triticum dicoccoides
CGGCCTGAGAGGCCATGACCTCGCCCACCGCCTGCCGCTGCTCGTCGACCAGTGTCCACGGCTACCGAACCGCGCCGGCGGAACCCCCTTGCTCCCTGACCTGCCCCCTCACCGACTCCACCCGAGCGCCCCGCCGCCGGCCTGCTGCTGCATCCACTGCAGCTCGTCCCCGACTGGCTGTCGGCGCCCACGCCACGGGCCGCGTCCGAGGCCAGCCCCGTTCGGCCTCGGGCACGGGCACCACGCCCGCACCCAGCGCCCGACCCGCAAGGCCTCTGTGCCACAGACAACGGGGCCCACCCCCTGTGAACGAAAACAAAAAATAATAATACTAATTAAATTAATTTTTTTAAAAATGAATTAATAAATAATAACTAAAATTAATTAAAATGATAATTAATTAATTGATTAAAGGCTTAATTAAATTAATTAGTCTTGATTAGATTAACCTAATTACTAGTTAACTTAATTAACCCCCTGATTAGACTAATCAATCAATGACATGAGGGTCCCACACATAGTTGACCCAGTCAACTCTGTTGACTGCTGACGTCAGCATGACATCATGCTGATGTCATAAAACCAAATTTCGAATTAAATTAAATAACTAATTAAATTCCAAAAACTAATAAAATCTTTAGAAAATCATATCTTTTAATCCGTGACTTGGATTAAATTATTTTCAACATGAAAGTTGCTCAGAACGACGAGACGAATCCGGATACGCGGTCCGTTCGTCCGCCACACACCCCTAACCTATCGAACCCGCAACTTTCCCCCTCCGGCTCCTCTGCCCGAAAACACGAAACACCGGGAATACTTTCCCGGGGGTTTCCCCCCCTTCACCGGTATCACCTACTACCGCGTTAGGGCACACCGAACACCGCGTATTGCCTTGATAT
>NW_021178759.1:0-1557 GCF_002162155.2 Triticum dicoccoides
GGTGTTGCTGGTTTAGTTTTACCCTGTCGAAATG
Source organism: Triticum dicoccoides (assembly GCF_002162155.2). NCBI lineage: Eukaryota > Viridiplantae > Streptophyta > Magnoliopsida > Poales > Poaceae > Triticum > Triticum dicoccoides. The sequence goes on from NW_021178759.1 coordinate 35, forward strand.
TCTTGTTGTACCGGGATACCGAGTCTGATCGGAATGTCTCGGGTGGAGGTCTATTCCTTCGTTGACCGTGAGAGCTTGTCATGGGCTAAGTTGGGACACCCCTGCAGGGATTTGAACTTTCGAAAGCCGTGCCCGCGGTTATGGGCAGATGGGAATTTGTTAACGTCCGGTTGTAGAAAACCCGAAGTTGACCTTAATTAAAATACATCAACCGCGTGTGTAACCGTGATGGTCTCTTTCCGGCGGAGTCCGGGAAGTGAACACGGTGTTGGAGTTATGCTTGACGTAGGTAGTCCAGGATCACTTCTTGATCATACCTTTATCGACCGTGCTTTGCCTTCTCTTCTCGCTCTCATTTGCGTATGTTAGCCACCATATATGCTAGTCGCTTGCTGCAGCTCCACCTCATTACTCCAGCCTTCCTATAAGCTTAAATAGTCTTGATCTCGCGGGTGCGAGATTGCTGAGTCCCCGTGGCTCACAGATACTTCCAAAAACCAGCTTGCAGGTGCCGTTGAGTCCGTGCAGATGACGCAACCAAGCTCAAGGAGGAGCTCGATGAAGATCTTGCCCTTTGTGTTGTTTCGTTCTAGTTGATCAGTAGTGGAGCCCAGTTGGGGTCGTTCGGGGACCTTTGTCGCATTTGGGGTTCTTCTTTTATTTTGGTTCCGTAGTCGGACCTTGATTGTATCTGGATGATGTAATGCTTTATTCATGTAATTGTGTGAAGTGGCGATTGTAAGCCAACTATGCATCTCTTTCCCTTATTGTATTACATGGGTTGTGTGAAGATTACCTCACTTGCGACATATGCCTTCAATGCGATTATGCCTCTAAGTCGTGCCTCGACACGTGGGAGATATAGTCGCATCGAGGGTGTTACAAGTTGGTATCAGAGCCTTCCCCGACCTTAGGAGCCCCCATTGCTTGATCATTTTTAGCAGCCGAGTTGTGTCTAGAAAAATGTTTTGAGTCCTTAGGAATTATATATCGGAGAGCTTAGGAATTCTTTTACTTCCCAGTCTCCTCATCGCTCTGGTAAGGCATCCTGACGTAGAGTTTTGACCCTTCTCTTCTCAAATTTCACTAAAAAAAATTTTAGGATCACGCGGGTATCTTGGAATCGTTCCGATGGTTTTATGATGAGAACATTGTCTTGGTGCCTCCTGTCAGGGGTTTAGTGGAAGTGTCCCGGGGAGTTGAGCTCTGAGGTGTTGTCGTCATAATTTTATCGTTGCAGTTCTGGAATACCTGAGTTTAGTACGCCGACATCGAAAATCTCTTTTATGCAGTTGTTGGTGAGATAACCCCGATAACCCAGTACTGAGGTGAGTACGGGAGTATTGCCATGACTTGTATAACGGATGCTTTTCGAAGGTTGAGGTAGACGATTTCCGAAGGTTTCTTGGTTATGTGTTGAAGGATGGATACAGCTGGATGTAGGATTTGCTAGTTTTGGGTGAGATATTATGCTTCCCCTGTATCCCCAACACCTGATTGCATAACCGGAAAATTTCGGGAGT
>NW_021178760.1:0-1557 GCF_002162155.2 Triticum dicoccoides
ACTCCCGAAATTTTCCGGTTATGCAATCAGGTGTTGGGGATACAGGGGAAGCATAATATCTCACCCAAAACTAGCAAATCCTACATCCAGCTGTATCCATCCTTCAACACATAACCAAGAAACCTTCGGAAATCGTCTACCTCAACCTTCGAAAAGCATCCGTTATACAAGTCATGGCAATACTCCCGTACTCACCTCAGTACTGGGTTATCGGGGTTATCTCACCAACAACTGCATAAAAGAGATTTTCGATGTCGGCGTACTAAACTCAGGTATTCCAGAACTGCAACGATAAAATTATGACGACAACACCTCAGAGCTCAACTCCCCGGGACACTTCCACTAAACCCCTGACAGGAGGCACCAAGACAATGTTCTCATCATAAAACCATCGGAACGATTCCAAGATACCCGCGTGATCCTAAAATTTTTTTTAGTGAAATTTGAGAAGAGAAGGGTCAAAACTCTACGTCAGGATGCCTTACCAGAGCGATGAGGAGACTGGGAAGTAAAAGAATTCCTAAGCTCTCCGATATATAATTCCTAAGGACTCAAAACATTTTTCTAGACACAACTCGGCTGCTAAAAACGATCAAGCAATGGGGGCTCCTAAGGTCAGGGAAGGCTCTGATACCAACTTGTAACACCCTCGATGCGACTATATCTCCCACGTGTCGAGGCACGACTTAGAGGCATAATCGCATTGAAGGCATATGTCGCAAGTGAGGTAATCTTCACACAACCCATGTAATACAATAAGGGAAAGAGATGCATAGTTGGCTTACAATCGCCACTTCACACAATTACATGAATAAAGCATTACATCATCCAGATATAATCAAGGTCCGACTACGGAACCAAAATAAAAGAAGAACCCCAAATGCGACAAAGGTCCCCGAACGACCCCAACTGGGCTCCACTACTGATCAACTAGAACGAAACAACACAAAGGGCAAGATCTTCATCGAGCTCCTCCTTGAGCTTGGTTGCGTCATCTGCACGGACTCAACGGCACCTGCAAGCTGGTTTTTGGAAGTATCTGTGAGCCACGGGGACTCAGCAATCTCGCACCCGCGAGATCAAGACTATTTAAGCTTATAGGAAGGCTGGAGTAATGAGGTGGAGCTGCAGCAAGCGACTAGCATATATGGTGGCTAACATACGCAAATGAGAGCGAGAAGAGAAGGCAAAGCACGGTCGATAAAGGTATGATCAAGAAGTGATCCTGGACTACCTACGTCAAGCATAACTCCAACACCGTGTTCACTTCCCGGACTCCGCCGGAAAGAGACCATCACGGTTACACACGCGGTTGATGTATTTTAATTAAGGTCAACTTCGGGTTTTCTACAACCGGACGTTAACAAATTCCCATCTGCCCATAACCGCGGGCACGGCTTTCGAAAGTTCAAATCCCTGCAGGGGTGTCCCAACTTAGCCCATGACAAGCTCTCACGGTCAACGAAGGAATAGACCTCCACCCGAGACATTCCGATCAGACTCGGTATCCCGGTACAACAAGACATTTCGACAGGGTAAAACTAAACCAGCAACACC
>NW_021178761.1:0-1274 GCF_002162155.2 Triticum dicoccoides
CTCGGGGCCCTTCCGGTCACGTGGCTCGGTGAGGGGGTTGGCGACGAGGTGCAGGAGCTCGGGAGCACGTCGGAGAGGGGAGGGGGTGGCCGTGGTCATGGCTACGGCGAGCGGCGCTCCCAGGTGCGTTCGGTGACGAGAGGGAGGGAGAACAGAGGAGAGATACAAGGGAGAGGGAGAGAGCGAGGGGGTCCAGGGGGGTCGGGGCGGCGCCGAGGAGATGACGCGCGGCGTCGCGGTGGCCAGGCGATGCAGACGAGCAGGGTGGTGGCGTGGCGAGCTCGGGCGCGCGCGCCGTGTCCCTCCTCTGCCTACTGGCGCGAGGAGGAAGGCGACAGGGAAGGGAGGCGGCGGTGGGCTGGGCCAGCGGGAGGAGCTGGGCCGGCTGGGCTGCACGGGTGAGGCCAGGTACTTCCTTCTCTCTTTTTATTTTTTTTCCTGTTCTGTTTCCCTTTTTATTTATTTTGCCACTGTTTTCAAATTCAAAATAATTTCTTACAGTGCCAAAACATTCTGAAATATTTTATGTTACCTCTCTGGATTATTCCAAAAGTACATAAAACATTTTAAAGCATTTGCAAATATATTCATTATATATTATGAATATATCCCCAAATTCAAATAGATTATTGATTTAAATTCAGAGACCAAATAATTCCTTAAAAATATTCCAGAATTTTGGTTTGATATATAACTCTTGCCAAAATTCACAAAACTATTTTTAGGGCATTTTGGATTCACAGAATGCAATTTTAAAGGGTGCTTGCCCTTCTTTTATTTAGGGTTTTGAGGCTTCCAATATTCCTCAATTAGAGTTTTCAAAAATATAGACATGATGCACACATGAAGCTAACCTAGAGCAATGCCAGAAGTTAGGGATGTGACAACTCACCCCCACTAAACAAGAATCTCGTCTCGAGATTCAAGTGTAGGGTAAGGTGAAGGGGAAACGCAAACTAGTATAATCTTCACGATCCAGTTGCACTTCAAATGGACTTTGATTCGTCCACCATCTTTGTCTTGTCGTCTTGCTCTGAGAAATCCTGTCAACATGACAGGGGGGGGGGGAAGAAGGAGACTCTAGAAGGGTCGATCTCCTCGAAGATCGAGCAACTCAAGATTAACTTACGGAATGAGACATAGAACCATCTTTCGGGTTGAGACACGAGATACACATCAATAGGGGTGGAAGAAATGGATGACGAAGGTTCACTAGGTAGACAACAATTTCATACCTAAGAAGGTGGTAAACGATTGTCAACGTAGCGAGGAGT
>NW_021178762.1:0-1198 GCF_002162155.2 Triticum dicoccoides
GCGCCACCTGTGCCTTGAGTTCTTGAACCTCTCGCGCCTGGCTTTCCGAGCTGGTCTTTTTCTCCTTCCGCACACCAGCGGTATAGTATGACCCCCATTTTGTCGACAAGCCTTTGCCGGCCACACAACCAGCTGACGTCGGCTTACTGAGCTTATCCTTGTTCTTCATTATATTCAACCCCCTATTTAGAGTGGTGTCCCAAGGGTTGCTCTGAGTCGACCCCGCGCTACTGCTTTCAGTCGCCTGCGGAAGGAATGTGAACCATTTAGAAATTCGGCTTCATTAATTAGAATGCAACCATATGGAGCTAATTACGCGGGGGTGTATTCCTTACCAGAACAAGCTCAAGCTGCCTGGTCTTCGGATCCGTGGTAAGCTCCTTTGTTTTCGGGTCCTTCTTGTACCGGGCCCTGACAAAGTTCCTGGTCTGCTTGTCACCGTATTTATCGAAGAGGGGCGGTAGGCCTTGCTCGGCACGGTCCGCCTCCTCCTTGTCCCATATAGGCTCCGCCACTCTGTAACCGACGGGACCGAGTGTGTGTTCCCCTATGTTCAGCTCCCGCATTTGTTTCCCCCACTCACTTGATTGGGAGCTTGCGGTGCTCGAGCAATTGATCTTGAAGTCGTTGTAGTCATCTTCGGTGATCGAAGGATTTTTCTCCTTGATCTTCTCATAACTCTCACCTTTCTCGATCATTCTCTTCACATTGCTTTTCCAAGTAGACAGGGCCTTGCTCATCTTCGTGAGGGCAGCATTGTTCATTTTATTCCCTTTGAGGCTTGTGTTTTCGAATTCAGCGGGGAACTTGTATCGTTCGTGCAGCTTCGTGAAGAGGAGGTGGCGCAAATTCCCCCGGTCAGGATGCCTCAGGTTCTCGGTGTTGATCGAGACGGTGCTCCGGACAATGCACCCGAGCTGAAGCGAGTACCCCTTGACTATTCGTTCGGGCGCCGTTGGATTCCCGTTGGAGTCCACTTCAGTAACTTCCTCCTTGAGGGTGCGGAGCACGATCGGGCGCCGGTCCTTCCGTTGCCTCTTCGGCTGGCTGCTATCTGTGCGTGCGCCGCCATCATCAGTGGTGGCATCCTCGGCGGCACCATCAGTGGTGGCATCAGTGTGGTCATCCTCGGCGGCACCATCCGTGGTCTCAGGATCGGTGGGGAAGGCGGCGGCCTCATACAAGTGAGGTTGTTCCT
>NW_021178763.1:0-942 GCF_002162155.2 Triticum dicoccoides
CCAAACAGTGGCCACAGTCAGTTGCATGATTTTTGGAAATGCTCTGGCATTTTTAATAAATCCAAACACAATTACAGAAAATAGAAAACAGTAACTAAAATAGAAATAAAAGAGAGGAGAGAAACCTTACCTGGCGCTCACCTGGTAGCCCACCTGGCCCAGCAGCACGGCCCAGCCCGCCACCGCTACTCCCCTGTCGTCTTCCTCCTCGCCAGAAGGACGCGGACACCGCGACGCCGCCGTGCGCGCCACCTCCACCCTGCTCTGGCCACCTCCTGCTTCCTCCCCGAGCCCTCTGGTGACGCCACGCACTTCCCCTCGCCCCCTGCACCTCCCCTCTCTTCCCCTGGACCCCGTTCCCTCCTCTGCTTCCCTCCCTGCACGCGCCCGAGCGGAGCCCATCGCCGCTGACGCCGTTACCGGGGCCACAGCCACCCCCTCGCTCCCACTATGCATCCCAGAGCTCTGCAGTGCCTCCCTCGACCTCCTCGACGTCTCACGCGACCAGAAGGGCCCCGAGCAGCCGCCATCGTCATCATCCCCAAGCTTCGGCCCCGGCGCCGTTCTCCGTCGAATTCGGCCACTCCGGCGCGCCCCCGAGCCCACTGACCCTCCCTACAGCTCCGCGGTGAGCCTCTGTGCAGAACCCCTCTCTCTCCCCTCGTGTTTGCGAGCCCTAGGCCATAGTTCCGTCGAGACCGAGACCTCACCGGCGCCGGACCTGTCGCCGTCGTCGTTTTGGTTCACCTCCGTCCAAGCCGAGCACGCAGACGTACTCAGAGCACTCCCAGGAGCCCGTAGCGCCCACCAACCCCTCCTCCCATGCACCATAGCGCCGGTCCCGCGAACCCCCGAGCTCCGGCCGCCGCCGGGGTCGATGCCGCGCTCAACTCCGGCCACCCCACGCCCTCTCGTGGCTCCCCCTAGATGCGCGGGAGCACG
>NW_021178764.1:0-1572 GCF_002162155.2 Triticum dicoccoides
AAGAAGAGTTGAGGTCGATTCATGATAACAATGCATGGGAGCTTGCGGATCTTTCCAACAATGAAAAAGCCATGGATCTTAAGTGAGAATTTAAGGTCAAGAAAGATGTCGAAGGGTGCATGAAGCACGAAGCGAGGTTTGTGGCCAAAGGGTATGTGCAAGAGAAAAGTATGAACTTTGAAGAAGTGTTCATTCTCATTGCAAAAATGGAGTCGGTGGAGTAAATTGCAGAAAACCACCCGTTTGAGGGCTAGGTTAGCAGAAATCACTACGTTGCAGTTTCTTGGCAAAAAACACCAACTCTCCCGTAAACAATTTGCAAATACCACTGATCGGCGGATTGGGCACCGATAAGTGGATTTATGACAGGTGGGTCCCGTTTTTTGCCGACGTGGCGCTGTCGGCTGGTCGGACAACCGTTAGACGCCGCTCTCGTACGTGAACTCAAGTGATTCGCTCCTCTGTCTCTCAGTCTCACTCTCACTTTGCTCTCGCACGCTCTCGCTCTCGCTCTGCTCTTGCTCACCGCCGCCGGCCGCTCTGCTCCGCGTCGCGCCGCCACCGCCGCCGCATCATCATGGTGTCCTGGAGTGAAAGAGACGACAGCAGCGAGCACACTAGGCAGTACATCAGCTCTGATTCTGACGACGGCAGAATGCAGGTATGCATTTGGGGATCTCTATTCCTAATGGACGAGTTGGTTGAATAGTCCCGATTATTTTCGTCCGGTTTTTTCGTCTGGTTTATTTTCGTCTCACCTTCCACCACCCCTTCCATGCTAAAACCGAATCGCTCTGATACTCCTTCCATTTATTCGTAATGTATTTATGTGAAAAAATCAATTATGATTAATCTATAACCAATCTCTGATACTAACATCTATATATATTATCATTTTACTTATGGTGGTACAATAAAGATCCAAGATTCTTCTCTCTAGCTATAAGTTTAGTTGAGCAGAGGAGAGGATATTATATATACCCATGCTAGCACTACTAGTTGAGCTAGAGGATAGTATATACTACCATATAACGACACGGATTCACACTGAACAAGTGAGACATATGATAGAGCAAGAAGAAACTGGGATCCTTCATCGCATCTCTAGCTAGATGTTAGTATGAGCAAAGAAGATGAGATGTCAAGAGGAAGAGAGAGGATGTCAAGATGAATGCAGATCTAATCTTTTATGAAGGTATGTGAACCTGAAAGTGGTATGAGAGGGGATTCGATCATTGTAATATGCACAATAAAATATAGCCCCTATGGACCCACAATGGTACTGACATTAGTAATGCCTTCACCAATAGAAAGTAAGGTTTGTGGTTGGTCTCATGAACCACTTAGGGCATGGCCAAAGCTCCAACTTGAATTGTTGTCCGATAGAAAAAAATTGCTGATGTGGAGGAGGGTGGAAAAGCTAGTGCTTGCAGGGCCGAACAACCTCTTGCAGAGGAGCCCGGTGCCTCGTCCAAAAAGGTGAAAGAAAGCAACGGAGAGGAACCGGTTGTGAGAGAGATGATGCATGTATAGATGAAATATTGTTACCCATAGGACTATCAATGATTTTCC
>NW_021178765.1:0-1756 GCF_002162155.2 Triticum dicoccoides
AGCCAGCTGTCTTTGCCCGCGCAAAAGCGGGTCATGAGTGACGTGAGGGCTGCCATAGTCTTTGTCTTTTCTTGGCTGACGTGTCGGGTGAGCCATCCGTCGCGGATGTTATGCTTAAAGGCCGATGGGACTTCGGCATCCGGGCAGTCGATGATTTGGTTCTTTTTAGCTAAGAACCTGGTCCGGAATTTCCTGGCTGACTCTTCGGGTTGTTGAACTATGTGACTTAACTCATCGGCATCCGGAGGTCTGACGTATGTGCCTTGGAAGTTCTCGTGGAAGGCGTCTTCTAGGTCTTCCCAGCTACCAATAGAGTTTTCAGGAAGGTTGTTCAGCTAGTGCCGGGCCGGTCCCTTGAGTTTTAGGGGGAGGTATTTGATGGCATGAAGATAATCACCGCGGGCCATATGAATGTGGAGAATAAATTCTTCAATCCATACCACGAAATCTGTTGTTCCATCATATGATTCGATATTCACGGGTTTGAACCCTTCTAGGAATTCATGTTCCATTACTTAATCAGTGAAGCAGAGGGGGTGTGCGGCGCCTCTATATCGGGCCAGATCGCGACGTAGTTCGGATGGAGTCCTTCTGCGGTTTTCGGCCCAGACGTGATTGTGCTTGTCATGTTCGGCTTGATGGCCGTCCTCGCGCATCGGGGCATGCCCCCGCGATCCGTAGATCGATCTGGCTGGACCTGCTTTATTCTTCAGGTCCTGCCGCAGGTCATATGTGTATCCCCGAGCTATTGTGTCTCTGCCTTTATGGTGAGGTAGGACGGGCTGGTGTTCGGCTTGAGTTGCCGCTTTGTCCCGACCACGTGGTGGTCGATCAGCAGCATTACGCGCTGATGGTACGGGTTCCCGTGCCTCATCATCAAATTGTGGTAGCAATTTGCGCTTTGGGTAACTTTTGATTGGGCGCACGAGGCCGTATTCCTCGGCTGCCAGGACATTAGACCATCTGTCGTTGAGTAGATCTTGATCAACTTGAAGCTGCTGCTGTTTCTTTTTCAGGCTCCTTGCAGTGGCTATTAGCCGTTGCTTAAAGCGCTCCTCCTTGAGAGGTTCCTCAGGCATGATAAAGTCTTCGTCGCCGAGGCTCACCTCATCCTCGGAGGGTGGAAGGTAATTACTGTCCTCCAAGTCTTCGTTTGCAGCCTGTTCATCAGGGCTAACTTGCCCATCCTCCCGATCATCTTGTTCAGAGTTTTGCTCGATGGGGTTTTCTTGGTCTTCGGCATCATCCAGAGTGTTGTTGTCTCTCGTGTCGGTATTGCTGTTTTTGCTGCAGCGTGATTTAGAGCGGCGCCGTCGGCGCTTTGGTTGTATCTCAGGAGGTTCATCCTCTACTGGATTTTTCTCAATCACTGTCACCCTTCTTGGGTGTATCCACCATGTACACGTCATACGAAGAGGTGGCCGTCCAGCGTCCGGTAAACGGCGGGTTTTCGGCTTGCTCCTCTCCGGCATCGTCGTCCATACCGTTGATGTCTTCGGAGCCGTAATCGAGCATGTCAGTTAAGTCCTCAACTGTGGCGATGAAGTGGGTGGTGGGTGGGATGTAAAATTCCCCGCTCTCAACCCCTAGTCTGGGTTGGGCGTAGTTCGGATGTTGCTCCTCTGTAATCACGAGGGATCGCATCAAGTTCAGAGCCTCGCTTAAAGGCGAGGTTTGTTGAGGGAGAAAAGAATCCATGGAGTATGGCGGGAAGAGAATTCCTCGACCGAGCCCACACGATGCTGACTCCGAGAGT